>NC_133462.1:24818947-24943947 GCF_048565385.1 Saimiri boliviensis | reverse complement strand
CCTCTACTCGCTGGAGGATGGCTGCAGTGCTCTAGACCCGGACTCGGCCTGGCCCGGAGGACATTGCAGGCTGGAGTGTCAGAGGGTAGGAACACCTACCCATCCAGGCACCCTGGGGCTGTTTGTTCTGCAGGTAATGCCTGGATCAGCCTCAGACCTTTGGACAGAACACTTTCTTTTTTCCTTTTTCTTTTTTCGAGACAGAGTTTCACTCTGTCGCTCAGGCTGGAGTGCAGTAGTGTGATCTCGGCTCACTGCAACCTCTGCTACTGGTCCCAGTGATTCTCCTGCCTCAGCCTCCCAAGTAACTGACACTACAGGTGCGCACCACCATGCCCAGCAAATTTTTGTAGTTTTAGTAGAGACGGGGTTTCACCATGTTGGCCAGGCTGGTCTCAAACTCCTGACCTCGTGATCCACACCCCTCGGCCTCCCAAAGTGCTGGGATTACAGGTGTGAGCCACTGCGCCCAGCTGGACTTCTTTCAAGCGGTGGTGGACACCTTCCCCTGGTGGCTGCTGGCTGATTGGCAATGGAAAGAGAAATGCGACTACTTTCCCTGTAGGCCAGCCTGGGCAGCCTGTCTCAGGAGGGACATGAGAGAGGCTGTCTGCACCTGTCCAAGACTTTCCCAGTGCTTCCACTCCCTTGTGCAGAGCAATGGAAGCGTGGCTTCGGGGGCAGGAGTACCCTTGTTTTCAGAGTCTGCAGGTCCCCGAGAAGTGTCCATGTCATCCTTAAGCTGAAGCCGGATCCATTTCTGGCCCGTCACTCAGCCTCCTGAGGCCGATGGATGCAGCAGTGCCGGGGTCCCCAGCGGTGGAGTGTATGTTGGGGGAGAGCTGGTGGGAGGAAGCGTTGGTGGGAGAGCACTGCTGTGGTTTGGATATGTCTCCTCCAAAATTCACATGTTGGAAGCTCAATCTCCTATGCAAGTGTGGGGAGGTGGGGCCTCTTGAGAGGTGTTTATGTCAGGAGGGCTCTGTCTTTGTGCATGGATTCATGCCATTATAAAGGGGTTTGGGCCAGGTGCAGTGGCTCACGCCTGTAATCCCAGCACTTTGGAAGGCTGAGGCAGATGGATCGCCTGAGGTCAGGAGTTTGAGACCAGCCTGACCAACATGGCACAACCCCGTCTCTACTAAAAATACAAACTTATTCGGGCGGCAGGGTGCGGTGGCTCATGCCTGTAATCCCAGCACTTTGGGAGCCCGAGGGGGGTGGATCACGAAGTCAGGAGTTTGAGACCAGCCTGGCCAACATGGTGAAGCCCCATCTCTACTAAAAATACAAAAATTTGCTGGGCATGGTGGCGTGTGCCTGTAGTCCCAGCTACTCGGGAGGCTGAGGCAGAAGAATTGCTTGAACCTGGGAGGCGGAGGTTGCGTGAGCCGAGATCGCGCCACTGCACTCCAGCCTGGCAACAGAGGGAGATTCCGTCTCAAAAAAAAAAAAAAAAAATTCTGGCATGGTGGTGGGCACCTGTAACCCCAGCTACTTGGGAGGCTGATACAGGAGAATCGCTTGAATCTGGGAAGTAGAGGTTGGCAGTGAGCCGAGGTAATGCCATTGCACTCCAGCCTGGGCAACAAGAGAGAACTCCATCTCAAAAAAAAAAAAAAAAAAAGGGTTTGGTGGAGGGCATCTGGGAGTCTGGCCTCTTTTGCCCTTCTGCCTTCACCACGTGAGGACATAGTGGTTCTCCCCACTGGAGGACACAGTGTTCAATGTCCCACCATGGTAGCAGAGAGCAGCCCTCAGCAGACACCAGACCACTTGGACTTCCCAGCCTCCAGAACAGTGAGAAGTAAATCCCTGTTCTTTATAAATCACCCAGTCTCAGAGACTCGATGACAGCAGCACGAACAGACTAACACGGTCACACTGCTGGTGCTTCAGGCTCTTGGGAAGGGGAGTCTGGGTCGGCCTATGGGAAAAGTAGGGGGATATGGAGAATGGGGGGCAAAAGGGGAGGGTCCATAGACTCCATGGAGTGTTTCTCTTTATGGACTTGTCCTCACCCCTCTCATCACTGAGGGTCCCTTGGTGCCTACTGGGAGCTTCCTTCTTCCCTGGGGTCCAGGCAGCAGCTCCCAGCATGAGCAGTGCTTCCTGGACAGATGCTGGGTTTTTTTTTTTTTTTTGTTTTTTTTTTTTTTTTTTGAGGAAGTCTTGCTCTGTCATCTAGGCTGGAGTATAGCGGTGCGATCTTGACACACTGCAACCTCCACCTCCCGGGTTCAAGTGATTCTCTCACGTGCCCCTTTTGCATTGTCCAGGGGCCCCTTGCAGAGAAGGCCAGGGGCAGCACAGGGAACCCTAGACTGGGGCCTGAAGATGAGGCCTTGAGTCCATCATCTCCCTTCACCCACTGAAGGGTGCGGCCACCCAGGGCACGTCTCTTGGCCATGGTTTAGGAAGTGTCAGGACTTGGCCGCCTGGAGGGGCTCTGCTCTTGAATATGCAGGGAATTCCCTGGGGTGGGCAGAATGCTACCCCTCAGCTCTCCCTCGTGGGAGACCCTGGCAATCCCGAGGGAGAAGGCACTCAGCTCTGCAAATAGCACCTAATTTACTTCCCCTAACTGCCCTGAAGGCCTAGAGCAACAGTTAAGAATCACATTACCGCCTTTTATTGTCTCTAATTTTTACCCAAATGGTTTTTGCTGCACCAGCTAAACAGGCTCTCATTTCCCTTCCCTGCTACTGTCACTGCTCTGGGTGTGCATTTCTGGAGGGGTCAGCCTCTGGAATGCTCTTCTCCCGCAGTACAAGTCGGGCCTCCTGTGCGTCCCTCCCCTCCCTGCAGTGGGTGGGAGTAGGGGCACCAGGGCTTACTCCTCAGAGGGAGCCCTGTATCTGCTCAGCAGCTGTGTGTGCTTGTGTGGTAGGGGATCCTGGGAAGTCTGCAGGTTGTGTCTGCCCATGCGCCCCCACCGTCCTCTGACCCTCAGCCCTCTGCTCTGGATCTGAGTCTAGGGAAGCCAGCCCTATCAAGCTGTGTGACAGTGCCCTTTAACCAGACTCCTTTGGTGGTAAGTGACAGAAACCCAACTGAAACTGAATTCAGAAAAAAGGCCAGATGCAGTGGGTCACACCCGTAATCCCAGCACTTTGGGAGACCGAGGCAAGCGGATCACCTGAGTTCAGGAGTTCGAGACCAGCCTGGCCAACATGCTGAAACCCCATCTCTACTAAAAAAAAAAAGAAATACAAAAATTAGCGTGGCGTGGTGGTGGGCACCAGTAATCCAGCTTCATGGGAGGCTGAGGCAGGAGAATCGCTTGAAGCTTGGAGGCAGAGGTTGCAGTGAGCCAAGATCACACCTGGGCAAGAAGAGTGAAGTGCCTGGGAATAGACTTTGCACCGTGAAGCTCCCTGAAGGCTCTCACCCCACACATCAGAGATGTCTCAGGAATCCATCTTCCCCACCTTTCAGCTCTGCTGTGCTGGGCTCAAGCTTGCCTCCTAGGCAGCAAAGACAGAGCAGCCAGGGATGCCCCTTAGCTGATCAGGAAACCTGCTTCCCATGGGGTCCAAGAACGATCCTGACATCTCATTGGTTGGGCCCGGATCACAGGCCCACGGCTGAGCCAGCTGCTGTGCTAGGGACGATGTCTGGGGTGAATAGCAGGGCTGGGCCAGGTTCCTCTCCTGGTAGCCCATGGAGTGTGGATGGGGTTGGGTTTCACCAAATCCCGTAGAAAAGAGCAGCTTCCTAATGGGACTCCTGGGAGCTGTGACCACAGCTAGTAACAGATCTCTGCTACTCACCTTGGGGGTCCCTTCCCTCTTTGCTGCCTGGCTCCCATCTCTAGGTCCAGGGCTGGGTGAGAGAATTGGCTCTGCAGGTAAAACCATCCCCATGTGGTTGACAAGAATTACAAGCCAGGTTCTGGACAGAAATATAATATAAAGTAGGTTGCCCTCTGGCATACTTCCTTGTTGATAAAATTCACGTGGCACTAGATACTGTTTGCACACCCATTATTCCTATAGATGGGATTTCAGACATAAGAATCATACGGCTTTTGTTTAAGGATCCCCTAAGACGTTTTTCCCACCCCAAACTCCAGCACTAGTTTGCAGACCCCACAGAGGATGGGGATCAGCCTGAGAACGCAGCTCCTTCCCTCAGGTTGGCTTGGCTTTCCCGTCCCCTTCCCTCCTCCCATGTTCACCTCTCCTGGTACAAACTCGGTCGATTTCATTCCGATGTTCATCTATGTTCTTATTCCCAATGCCTGCACTGTCACTGCCTTGGCGGGGACCCAAGGACTCAATGACACACCCTTAGGCTGGGGCTGGAGACAGCAGCTCCCCCTGAAGGCCCTCACCCCACACCAGCCACTGTGTCCTTGCAGCTCAGTATGCTTGCTTAGAAAAACCCAGTCCTGGAATCACTGTCCTCAGAACCCCAGGGACCAGGAAACAGCAGCCCCCTGGGACCACCAGCTGCAGGTCTGGAGGTACCCTGCTCATACGAGTTGGATAGAGCTCACCCCAGCCCTGCCAAGCCCCTCTTCTTTTAAAAGAAGCCAAAGTGAATAGTGATAACCATCATTAATTATGGAAGGAATTCTACATTTCATAAATCGTTCTCTTTCTGAGAAGAAAAGGGAAGTCTTCTGAATATGGGATTTTAGGGTGTGTTTCAGGCGAATGGGATGAGGTGGGCCTTCTTCTCTAATTCTTAGCCAGTGCAGTGTTTAAGGGGCTCCCACTTTGACAGGTCACCGTGACAATGGGAGGACATGGAGCAGGGCATCCCTGGAAAGTGGGTTTCTGAGCGCATGTGCTCATCACCAGGCCCCTGCAGCGCGAGCCCCCTCGGATGTCTTTCTGCTTCTCTTTCTGTTTCATCGTTCTTACTTCTCATGAGCACCGATGCTGAGCCTGGCGCTGGACTGGTGCTTTCCAGACCATGCTGCCCTGAGAATTGGGTGTGATGTCATGAATGCCTGTTCACAGGTTAGGAAGCTGAAACTCCAAGACTCTACAGCATTGGTCCAGGCTTCCCCAGGGAGTCAGTGGCCCTCATGGCCTGGCTCTCTGGCTTCTGCCCTTCAGTTCTGCGCCTTGCTAGGCAAGAACATCCACCAGGACTCTAGCCTTCCAGTGCTGTCGGCAAACATGGGGCTCCTTCCTTCTTTCCCTTGCACGTCTTTCTGGGTTATGATATATTTTTAACCCAGAGCAAATCCAGGGAGCTGGCCATCTTGTCAAAGGCCATTGGCCAGATGCTTCTCTTTTTGCAAGAGAGATAGCTGACTGAGGACCTGCAGTCAGACCTGGGACATGTTGTCCGGGACCTGGACTTCATGCTAATGGCATCTTCTGAGATGATACAGCAGCATCATTAGTCCTGTTCTAAAAATGGACCCATCTCTGGGTCAACATCCTCCGCACAGTTCCCATCCACTTGCTGATATTGTCAGGTACATTGGTCATAGTTGTATAAGGCAAGGGAGTCAGGTTACCACTTCTTTCTCCTTCTCTCCCTCCTTCCCTCCCTTTCTTCTTCCCTTTCTTTAACATGCTTGTGACAACAAAATTAAAATGTTCTTCTGTGTCACATTTTTCAGTTGCTATCCATTCATCTATCCATCCTTCCCTCTGTCAATTCATCCATCCAGCCAGCCATCCATTCATCTACCCATCCATTTGTCCACCCACCCATCCGTCAGTTCAGCCATCCATCCGTCAATTTGTCCATCCACCCTCACACCCATCCATTAATCCACTCACCCATCCCTCCATTCATCTGTCAATTCACCCCTCATATATTGTCCTTCCTTCCTTCCGTCTGTCCATCCGTCCGTCCGTCCGTCCTTCCTTCCTTCCTTCCGTCTGTCCGTCCGTCTGTCCTTCCTTCCTTCCTTCCGTCTGTCCGTCCGTCTGTCCTTCCTTCCTTCCTTCTGTCCGTCCGTCCGTCCGTCCTTCCTTCCTTCCGTCTGTCCGTCTGTCTGTCCTTCCTTCCTTCCTTCTGTCCGTCCGTCTGTCCTTCCTTCCTTCCTTCCTTCTGTCTGTCCGTCCGTCTGTCCTTCCTTCCTTTCTTCCTTCCCTTTCCTTTCTTTCCTTCCTTCCATATTTTTTTCTTTACTGGATGTTTACTTCGATCACTACTTCATGTGGGCAAAGATCACTCCCCTTGAGTCTGTTTAGATGCCCTGACCCCAGCTCTGATTTCCTATTCACTTTTATATGTCACTTCTTTGGCTACATGGGCAGACCCAGTGGGTCATGAATTGCCCCTCTGCAAGGCGTCCTTCTCATACGCAGTGAAGACACAGCGCTTCCTCTCCTGAATCACTGTAGGTAAATGCCTCCAGGCTATCATTCTCTGGCTACATGTGGCTCTTTGATCTTGAGCAAATTTACAGGCCCCTAAAAGAATTGGGTTTGTCTGAGGAGAACAACCGAGGACAGAAAATTGAGTCTCATCCTTGAGTCAAAATGCAGACTTCTCATTGAAATACAAATTCATCGTTTCAAAAGGTCAGCTGGGATAGTACTTAAAAAAAGAATTGCAGCTGGTTGCGAATAGGGGCACTGGAAACAAAAACGTCCCATCCAAGAATACTCTTTGGCCCTGTGCCCACAGCTTCTTCTGATTGTGGCTTGGCCGCATTATCATTCTCTTGCAGCTCCTGTCACTCAGCCTTGCATGCCTGGAGAGAGAAAGCCAGCCAGCCAGACAGGCGAGGAGTGGGCAGGTGGCCTCCCTACCTAAGCAAACCTTCTCAGGGTGTGGGCATCTCAGCTGCCCTTCACCGGCCCATTCCCATTCCCATGTCCCCTGGTCCACTCAGCCTGACCTTGGCCACATTCTATTTCCTGACATCTTAGAGGTCAAGCTTTGGCCAGAGAGCATCCCTACCTCCTCCAAACCATATTTCACTTCCAACAAACCTAAAGGCCTGAACAAAGGTCCTACCCACTTCCCCAATGGCACACTTGACATTACCCCACATTTCCATCCCTTCCAACCCCCCAATGGAGCCTCCAGCTTTTGGCTGTGTCTCTGAAATAGTTTGGATATTTATCCACTTCAAGTCTCAGGTTGAAATATGATCCCCAGTGCTGGAGATGGGGCCTAAGGGGAGGTGTTTGGGTCATGGGGGCAGATCCGTCGTGGATGGTTTGATGCTGTCCTCATGGTAATGATGACGTCTCGCTCTGTTAGTTCACACAAGTTCTGGTCACTAATGAACCTGGCACCTCCTCCTCTCTTTCGCTTCTTTTCTCGCCATATAATGTGCCTGCCCCTCATTTGCCTTCACCCATGCCTTCCATGACTGGAAGCTCCGTGAGGCCTCACCAGAAGCTGATGCCAGCTCTAAGCTTCTGGTACAGTCTGCAGAACTATGAGCCAAATAAACCTCTTTTTTTTTTTTTTTACAAATTGCCCCAGCATAGGGATTCCTTTATATCAACACAAAATGGACTCACACGATCTGTATGGCCTTCTGAGACTCACCCGGCGCCTGGGCCTGTCCAGCTAGGGGTGGAGGCAGGAGAGACAGAGAAATTACCAAGTGAACTCATTTGCTTATTTACAGCTCCACACCCACCTTGTTCCCAAAGCATTTAATGCAGATGACAAAAATATATACAGCACAATAGTATTAAAATAGAAAAGAGGTCAAGGCAAAGGGGTAATGTATGGCAAAGGAGTGAAGTGAACCAAGGCCAGGGATAAAGTCAAGCTACTAGAATAAGGGGGTCAGGGTAAAGGGGGTCCCTTCAATAAATTCCATATACGAATTTCTGAATTTTCTATACAATAGGAAGAGCTGACTCACTGCAAACATAATGTTTTGTTTTAGGAAAGGATTTTGTTAGAGGTGTGTTTAAAGGGACTCTCTTCACGTGCATTTGAAGGAAGATACGGCTTACAATAACTTCATTTACACTCTGTTCACAGAACTTTGTGAACAGCGGTCTGTGGGTGCCCCCATCTGTGGAGCCCTAATGGCTGTCCCTGGGCAGGTTATGTCACCTGGAGAGCAGCTGTTCCCCTCGCAGGTGTGGCTAAGCAAGTCAGTGAGTTGATATGATGGAGTACTTTCTAGGTGTCCTCGTCCAAGGGAGGTGGTGGGAGGATGGGGCATAGAAGATTGGAGCATGTGCCCAGGAGCCGAGCGAGTGGTGACATGGCTCCTGCAGAGTCTAGGGTTGGGTAGGCCTCCTAGGAAGCTGAGATCTGATATGTTTCATTGGCTCATAATTGCCCATGTATCTCTCTAAGAGTCTCTCTTTGTTTTTTTTTTTTTTTTTTTTTTGAGACGGAGTTTCGCTCTTGTTACCCAGGCTGGAAGGCTGGAGGGCAATGGTGCGATCTCGGCTCACCGCAACCTCCACCTCCCGGGTTCAGGCAATTCTCCTGCCTCAGCCTCCCGAGTAGCTGGGATTACAGGCATGTGCCACCATGCCCAGCCAACTTTTTGTATTTTTAGTAGAGACGGGGTTTCACCATGTTGACCAGGATGGTCTCAATCTCTCGACCTCGTGATCCACCCGCCTCGTCCTCCCAAAGTGCTGGGATTACAGGCTTGAGCCACCGCGCCCGGCCTCTCTTTGGTTTTTAAAATTAACTGGTAGCTGGGTGCAGTGACTCTTACACGTGTAATCCCAGAACTTTAGGAGGCTAAGGCAGGAGTTCTGAACCAGCCCAGGTCTCACTCTGTCCCTAAAAAAAATAAAAAATAAAATAAAATGAAAAATCTTAATTGGGTGTGTTGGCACGGCCTATAATCCCAGCTATTCAGGAGGTTGAGATGGGAGGATCACTTGAGCCCAGGAGGCTGAGGCTGCAGTGAGCCATGATTGCACCACTGCACTCCAGCCTGAGCAACAGAGTTGAGACCCCAATTCTAAACACAAAGCCATTGGAAAAGTCTCTTTATATATTGAGGATATTAACCCAATATCTGGCATTTGTTGATGACCTATCTTGTAGATATTTTCCTATTTTGCTAATAGACTTTTAAAATTAATTTTATTGAGTAACTTGTCTATGTCAGGCTCTGCTTTTGGCTCTGGGCTAAAATGATGAGCAGGAAGCCAACATAATCCCTGTATTGAAGCCTCAGGAGAGAAATAGTCATCAATTAATTACACAAATAAAGGATAGTCACCACTGCCCTAAGTGTCCGGAAAAGGTGTAGGAAGTCACCAGAGACCACAGGGGATGGGGACGGGGGGCGGGGCTCGCTGAAGAGGGAGGGGCACGTCCAGGTGTCAGGGAGCAGGAGAGGGCAGAGGGCTAGAGATCAGAGGTCAAGGGGGAATGTGGCCAAGAGGCGGCTCTGCAGGGGTGGGGCAGGGCATCAAGGCTGTGCATGGGAGGGTCTGGCGTCTCCTGCAGAGACCCTTGAAAGGTGTCCCAACAGGCACTCACACGATCTGATTCCGGTTTGCAGAGGTGTCTGGGTTGGTGGATGTGCCGAAAGTGACAGTGGAGAGAGCACCTGGAGATATTCAGGGGAGGGAAAAGGGCTGGGATAGAAGGGGCAGGGCTTGGGGTGGGGAGTTTCTAGTGTGCAGCCCTAGTGGAGGGCGTGGCCGAACAGGAGCAAGGCCGAATTTAGAGGGCGTGGTGTGGTGGAGCCGAGGGCGTGGCCAAGAGGAGGGCGTGGTCAAGGCAGGGCCGGGGAGAGGGGAACGGTGGCACAACCTGCCCCAGGACAGTCAGCACCCTCCAGCTCAGGCATCCTCGGTACCAGAGGAACAAGGTGAACCACTGCACTATTTAAGAGGGGGTACTGTAAAGTGCCTGGCCAGCACGGCACGGATCAATGGGACATGACCACTTCCTGGTGGCCTGCAGTCGGGACCCACCTCCTCTGGGGCCTGGCTGGCCTCGTATGTCGGCGAGTTTGCGGCCAGGAGGTGCTCACTGCCACTTGTTGAATCTGCATGGGTTGAATCTTATCTCGCGGAGCTCTGGGTGCTCTACGGGCAGTCCCTGACCCCAGGCAAGGGACAGGGGGTACCCAGCAGGACGATGTCCCTGCCTCACATGGAAGCTATGCGTCTGGCCTGTTCCCCACATTCTGTGTAACAGGAATTCTACTTGGATCCAGGAAGGAAAATAAAAGTGGTAATTTTTTTTTTTTTTTTTTGAGATGGAGTTTCACTCTTGTTGCCCAGGCTGGAGTGCAATAGCATGATCTCGGCTCACTGCAGCCTCCTGTCTCCCGGCTTCAAGCAATTCTCCTGCCTCAGCCTCCTGAGTAGCTGGCATTACAGGCGCCTACTACCACACCCGGCTAATTTTTGTATTTTTAGTAGAGACTAGGGTCCACCATGTTGGCCAGGCTGGTCTCAAACTCCTGACCTCAAGTGATCCGCCTGCCTCCGCCTCCTAAAATGCTAGGATTACAGGCTTGAGCCACCACGCCTGGCCCAAAAGATGGACATTTCTGATTTCTCACGGAAATACTGTTTAATGGATCTCTTGTATGCCGTCCTGTCTCCTTGCCTCTCTGTTCCCTCCCCATCGCCTCTCTGTCTTCCTCTTTCTATCTCAGGGTGATTTCAAAAATCCCAGAATATGGCAAAAGGCCTCTAACAAGGGGAGAGAGAATTAAGCCAAATTAATTACAGCAAAATAAGTGGAATTAGGCTTAATTTAAGTAGTTAACAGAAAATAATGGAGCTGGTCTTTTCTCCTTCCAGGAAGGAGTCCTTTCAGATTTTTTTTTTTTTTTTTTTGCCAAATGGGAAGGCAACATGGCTGCCTGGTTCAGAGCAGCATCTCCTCCTCCTCCAGCTTGCCCTGTTCTGGACTGGGATTACCGCTTGCAAGTCGCTGACCGTGGTTGAATTTTATCATTATTAAGGTTCAGTGCTAACCTCCTCCCCTTATTTCTTTCCCATTTAAAGTTTCAGGGATAATAAATTCTTTTGATTTAGCAATTACGGGAGCACAGAATTAGTCAAACTCCGGCTTTGAGAACAAAGTGGAATGGGGGACCCGGTGGGCTTTTGCCGAGAAGCCACAAATACTCACAGGCTTGCATGGAAAGATCTGGGGGAAACAGTGCTTTGTTAAGTCTGAAATTGGATGGGTTTTAATTTAAGAGCACAGCTCACCTCTCTCTCTAAGCAGAAAAATAGTTATGTTTGTGGGTGACATATTCCTGAAGTCAGTTGTGCTAAACCACTGTGCTGAAATACATTATACTGACTTGTCTGGGGCTGTGCTTTTTCGAGTACAACATTGAGTTGGCTAGTAATAAAAATAAATAAGAATTATATATCATTTTATTCATTTTTTTGGTATTACAGTTGCAAAATGCATAAGGATATAACACAACATGTTGCAATACAGTTTTTGAAAATGCAATGATAAAACTAATCCCTAATCAGAATGATGTGTGTGCCCGGGTTAAGGTGGAAGGCAGAGAGAAGCAATGGGTGCTTCCAAGGTGTGGCCAGGTCAGGTACTGGACTGATATCCGTGTTCTTTGTGAGTGGTGGAGGCCAGAGTGGGCTTGTCATGACCCCACTGACCAGAAGGGGCCCTGCCTGCAAGTGATGTGTGGGATGACCGCTGCCCTCTCTGGGCAGGCTGGAGTGCTGCCTGGACCCCTTCCATGGAGGCTTCTTAGTCAGTTTGAGACCTGGTCCCCCTGGCTGGGCCCTGTTGGGAAAAGAGATAGCTAGATGTCCCTGCCCACTGGGCACCGGCCGGGTGCAGGGGGGTGGGGGGGTTTGAGCCAAGTAGGACAAGCATTTGTGTGCTGTTGATTTCCTTTGTCTGTGCAGCACCCTGAGCTGAAATGGTTACAGTGGGGTGTAGCAAAGGGGGACCCTGGCCCTGGGATCCTCAGGTTCACTGAAAGTCCCTCAGCAAACACACTGGGCCATTCATTCGCCTGCCATCCACTGGGCTCAGACTTGCTGGGGGTGGGACGCTCCCACTGGCCTGGAGAGTTTCAGGGTGGAGGTCCAAGGGGGAAGCCCTAATCCTAACTCTGACCTTTAGGTAATCCAGTCTCCTAGTCTGATGGTGTGGGGCAGGGGGAGCCCCAGACCAATCCCATCACGAGGCTCTGGCATCTCCCTGTCACCCTCCCCAGCGTCTGCCATCCCCAGATGCATGTGCACACACATGTGGATGCAGGCACAGATGAAGGCGCACACACATAAGCACCAGGAGAATTCACACATGTGAACATAGACATGTGGATGTACACACGCATGTAGAGGCATGAAGCTGAATTCTCATGTGCACGCACACACACACACGGAGTCGCCGACACCCAGAAGACCCATCCATCCCATTCCTAAGACTTCCCTGAGGTGGGACATCCTTCCCCTTCCCCACCATAGCAATAAGGGTCCCACTGCCCCAGCTTCTTGCAGCCCCTGGCTCCTCCTGGCCTCTCTGGTGCCCTCTCCCCCTCACAGGCAGCATGACCTGTGACTCAGGACCCCAGTGGCTCCTGCTGCTCTCGGCATGAAACCCCCTCCTCACCTCCCCACCATGGCTCAGTGTGGCCCTGGCCTTCCAACCCTCTTCCCTACAAGCCCCCTGCTCCCAGCTTGGCATCACACCAGTGTGGGGCTCTGTCCTATCCTCACGAAGGCCCATATCCCTGCAGAGCTCAGCTGAGGGCTGCCCCCACTGAGCCCCCTGTTGTACCTTACTGGTCCCCTCCCCTGTAAAGCGCTCCCACAGCGGCAGCTACCAACCCTCCTCTGGAGGCATCACACCAGTGTGGGGCTCTGTCCTATCCTCACGAAGGCCCATATCCCTGCAGAGCTCAGCTGAGGGCTGCCCCCACTGAGCCCCCTGTTGTACCTTACTGGTCCCCTCCCCTGTAAAGCGCTCCCACAGCGGCAGCTACCAACCCTCCTCTGGAGCAGAGGAGTGTTACAGTGGCCTGAGTGACTATTCTGTTATGCCTGGCTCTCCCTCCAGGTCCTCAGCTCCGTGAAGGCAGGGGCCTATTTGTTTTGCTTTCTGCTGTGTCCCCAACCATGCCAGGGTTCAGTGCCGTTGCTTGATGGAGGTGTCAGTAATCCCACTGCAGAGGGATGCAGCCTCCCAGAGTCTCTCCCCCACCCAGCCCCCACCCATGAGGACTGGGGATGAGAACAGTGACCTGGGACAAGCCTGGTGTCCTGACTCCTAGCTGGCCTCAGAGACTCCCCGACTCCACCCCTAGCTGGGCTTGCCAGCAGCCCTTAAGGGTCTCCCTGAACGACTAGAAGGACGTCCCCTGCACCCTCCCACATCAGACACCAGACAGACCTGGCTATCAGCAAAGGAAAGGAGGTCTAGGAGCCAGCATGTGAGTGTCATCGTTGCAGGGAGGGACGTGACCCTCCTACACAGGGACCCTCCCAGCTGACCCCCCTGCCTGCTTAGAGGGAGGAGGGAGCTGAGATAGATGTGGAACACTGGAGTCTGGAACCTGGGGGCCACGGGAATGGAGACAGTGGGGAACAGAGCCATCAGCTGCTCTTAACAAAGTGGGTGGTGGGCAGGATGGAGGCCCTTTCTGCCACTCTCCCATCCCATGGCCCAGCAAACAGCCTGACTGGTTCCTCTCTGTGTGTATTTGGGGGCAGAGGTGGGGAAAAGGTGGCAAGAGAGCCCTAACCTGGAGGAAGCAAGGATCTCGGGCTGGCGGAGGGCCCGGGAGAGGCACAGGAGGGTGAGCAATGAGAAGGCCTTTCCTTTCACACGGCCTGTCAGCTGATAGACCCCTGGCTCCCTCTGACATGGCTCAGGGTGGCCACCTCTGCTGCAGGCAGAGCCAAGGCAGCCATGGAAGCTTTGCAGAGCGCTGCCTGCTGGGTGCTGGCCTGGACCCCTTCCATTGAGGTTCCTAGGCTGGCTGGAATTCTGGACCCCTGTGGGCTGGACCCTGTTGGGAAGAGAGATGGCCAGAGTGTCCCCAGCCACTGGGCACCAGCAGGGACGAGGGAGCCCAGTTTGAGCCAAGCAGGACAAGTTGTTTGTGTGTGGTTGGCTCAGGTGGGCTCTGCCCACAAGCCGTGCCCCATGGCAGGGCATGCATCTTCTTGGTGACCTTGGTGATCTCAGGACAGGGACAGTGCCTGGAGGTCTCTCACCCAAGCCAGGCTGCAGGCACCATTGCTTCTCCACCCTCTCTGCCTGGAGGTGTTTGCAGCGCCTTGAGCTTCCCAGGCTCATCCTTCAGAAACCTCCCCAGACCTCCTCCTGATCCACCCACAGCTTCCCAGCTCACAGCACAGCCCAGCATGGAGCATCCCACTTACAGCCATGTGTTTATTAGGTGATTATTTGACAAGAATGTGAGCTTTTCAAGAGTCTCCTCTGATTTGGTCAGCTTAGCACCGGGCCTGGCTTGCCACATGTGCTCATTAAAAACCATTGATTCCAGCCAGGCACAGTGGCTCACGCCTATAATCCCAGCACTTTGGGAGGCCGAGGTGGGTGGATCATGAGGTTGAGAGATTGAGACCATCCTGGTCAACACGGTGAAACCCCATCTCTACTAAAAATACAAAAATTAGCTGGGCATGGTGGCGCATGCCTGAAGTCCCTGCTACTCAGGAGGCTGAGGCAGGAGAATTGCCAGAACCCAGGAGGCGGAGGTTGCAGTGAGCTGAGATCGCGCCATTGCACTCCAGCCTGGGTAACAAGAGCGAAACTCCGTCTCAAAAAAAAAAAACAAAAAAACAACCCGCCGATTCCATTAATGATTATGAGAAGTGTGTGCACGTGGGCTTAAGTGTAGTGTGTGCATGACTCTGTAAGAGCGTGCAATTAAGTATACATACATGTGTGTGGGCATGTGCGCACACATGTGCAGTTGTGCATATGGGTACGGTATGTGTGTGTGCACGTGTGTGGACCCAGCATGTGTGTATTCATGTGAGAGTGTGTATGGGTACAGCATGTGTGTGCACTGTGATTGTGCATGTGTGTACATGGATGTTATGGACTGAATGTCTGTGTCCCCCCCTTCCCTGATTATGAAGCCCTAGTTTCCAGTGTGATGGTATTAGGAGGTGGGGCCTTTTAGGGGTGATTAGGCTGAGATGAGTTCATGAGGGTAGAGCCCCAGGATGAGATTAGTGCTCTTATACAAAGAGGAAGAGACACCAGTGATCTCTGTCTGCCCCCTCCCCTGACATGAGGACTCACCAGAAAGGCAGCCGTCCACAAGCCAGGAAGAGAGCCCTCACCAGAGACTGCACCTGCAGCACCACAGGCTTGGCCTTACATCCTCCAGAACCTCAAGAAATGTGTTTTTTAAGACCCCCCGATTTGTGGTTCTTCACTCTAGCAGCCCTGGCTATGAGAGTGGGTACAGTGTGTATGTGTGTGTGTATGTGCTGTAGGTGTGTGTGTATGTGTATATGAGTGTGTGGAGGTGTGAGTCTGAGTAAATTTATGTGTTTGTGTGTAGGTGTGTGTGTGAATGTGCATGTTTAGTGAATGTGCATGTGTGTAGGTGTGTTTGTGTGAATGCATGTGTATGTAGCTGTGTGTGAGTGTAAGTGAATGTGCATGTGTGTGTAGGTGTGAGTGTGGGTGTGAATGAGTGAATGTGTGTAGTGTGTAGGAGTGGATGCATGTGTATGCAGGTGTGAGTGAATGTGTGTATGTGCAGGTGTGAATAAGTGCATGTGTGTAGGGGTGTGAGTGAATGTATGTAGGGGTGTGAATAAACACTTGTATAGGTAGGTGTGTAAATGTGTGTCTATCTAGGTATAAGTGTGTGTAGGTGTGAGTGTAGGAAGGAATGAATGTGAGAATGTGTGTGTAGGTGTGTGAGTGCATGTGTGTAGGTGTAAGTGCAAATGTGTGTGAATAGATGTGTGTAGGTGTGTGAGTGAATGCATGTATGTGTGTGAATAGATGTGTGTAGGTGTGAGTGAATGTGTGTGTTGATATATGTAGGTGTGTGTGTAGGTGTGAGTGTAAGTGAATGCATATGTGTAAGGGTATGTTGACAGTGTTCCCAGATCCAGATGTTGAGGAGTGACCTCCCTAGGGTGGTGACTCTTGAGTCCTCTGAATCTAGGTCTCCCTTCAGAGTTCCTTGGGATCTCTGAGCACCACCCTAAGCAGGTTTCCAGAACAGCAACAGGCCCGCCAATTTTCCATCCTCAGAACTCTCTGAAATCCACAACCAGCAGCTCTTTGCCCTGGGCTGCCGCTGCTTCCACATCACCGTGTTCCCCCGGCCCCTACCGTGCCACCCAGTGGGGCTGGAGCCTGTGATGTCCAGGAGAGTCTGGGAGCTGCAGGGCCACTGCAGTCTTTTACACAGAATCCCTGGGGAGACAGCTGTGCTTCTACTCAACAGCCTCTGCTGAAGGCCCCTGGGTGCCAGGCCCTGGGACTGCTTCTGAGAGGGAGGGAGGACCAGCCATCCTAGCCTGCCTTTGGGGTACACCTGAAAGAGATTTAAAGGGGCCTCTGGGAGGCAGGAGGGGATGTTCCCAGCCTGGGCTAGAAGCTGGGAGGGCCTGAGTGCGTTGGGGAGCAAAAAGGCAGGTGCTCTGTTCACACCCCTGAAGGCTCTGAGGACAGGGCGTGGGGTGCGTCTGCCAGAGTGGACCCAAGGGAGCACCTCCGCCGCTTTGCCACAGAGTCTGGCCCTAGGGCTGCTGGAAGGGGCCAGTGCATTGGCCACAGGATGTGGGTGGCAGTGCCTGGGAGGGGTGAAGTTGCCCTGTGGAGGGGCTGGAGCAGGAGAAGGGAGCTGGTGACATTAAGCAGTAGCCATGACAGGTGGGAGTAGGCTGGAGGGCTTCTGAGACAGCCTGATGGCTCCCAGAGACACACTGTGTATAGGTGGGAGGCACGCAGTAGGTGTGAGCCCTGCATTCCCAGGGGTATACATGTGGCCACTGGACATGACCTTGCCATGCAGGGAGATGGGGAAACTGGCTTCAAGAGGGCAGACTAGGCCCATCTTTAAGGTGCTTGTGGGGTTGTGTAGGAGGGGTGCTGACGGATCTGACAGCAGCTGTTCCCAGGCAAGGCAGACACTGCTATGTGCCATACCGGACAGGCAGACAGGGCACTGTGAGTGTTGAGGGGAGCAGGGAGGCTGCAATGTGCTCTTCCCGGTCTGTGGTAGTGCTGCGCAAACTTTCTGCTGCGTGTTCCCCTGGCCCGTGTCACCTGCATCCTTGATGTCTGCGGCGAATGGCCTGCAACAGTGTTAATGGGTTTCTGTGACACGATCCCCGACTAATGCTGCTGTGGAGCAGACACACCTTTCAGGCACAGAGCAAAGCCTCCACCGCAGGCTGGTGTGGGGATGCTCCATAGGGGCAAGTGGGATCCTGGGAGTTTGTTGCTTTGGCTGTTACAGGACCCTTTCTGGAAGCCCACATCTGTTCTTGGAAGTTCACCCAGCAGCCCACAGACAGGTCAAGTCCCAGCCCTGCAATGTGACTTATTCAGGAGCGTTTAAAGTGGCTTTGAGACTCATTTGGTGCCAGATGTACCAAATATCTTGGATGGGCTAGAGGGCTGGGGCTGTGGCACGAGGACTTACCTGGCATTGGAACTGCCAGGTACATCCTCAAAGCCACGCCCCTCCAGAAGGCATCTGTTGAGTTTCATATGCCCCGGGAGGACTCTGTATTTAAGGCCGAGCAGGAGGACACTGAGAAATCACATTGTCCCGACTCAGACTCTCAGAATGCCATGGCAGTTTTTAAAAAGTGCACATCTACTTTTTTCCACATCTTAGATGTGCCTCTGCCTACAGAAGCCGTCAAATAAAAATTAATTTTGCTTTAAATAAATGCTGAATATTTTTGACACTTGATGTTGGTTCATTTGCATGGGGCACGTTCTTCCATAATGAATCATTGTAACGCTTAAATTAAACACAGTAAAAGAATGGTTAATGCCATAACACGCTGACAATTTAACCTGGCCAATATTTTTATTGCCTTGTACAATAAACCTAACAGAGCACAACTTGCTTTTGACTGGTGGAAAATCGGTTATGAACCGCCAGGGACCGGCCAATTTTTCAAATGCAGCCATTCAGTCATACGATAGCCACTATGACTTTTTTTTTCCCATACACTATTGCTGTTATAATCTTTTGAGGATATTTTATCACGGCAATAACCTCCTCAAAATCAGTCTTTACGGCAGTTAATGACTGGACAGCTGGAGCTATAACTGGCCTTGGCGTTGCCCCCAGCTATTAGCTAACAAGCCAGTTGTTATCTGCAGGTAACAACCAGTTTCTTATGGAATTTTCTTGATAAAGTACCTCCCTGGGTCGAAAGTATTTTTTTCCCCTTTTGTCCCAGCTTCAAGCATCTCGAGGAACTTGGCGAAGTGATGGAAAAATGGTGGGTCTGTAACTCCCAAGCGTGGAGCGGGATCTCTGAGGGCCACTGTATTGCCACAGGAGAGCAGGGACTGGCTTTTGTCACGGCATGGGTTTGTGAAGTGCAGGGTGAGAGTGTGGAGAAAGAGGCTGCTCTGCTGAACTGGCCGGAGAGAGACAGTAGCTGACTGCCTTGGAGGTGCAGAGAATGGACCAGGGAGGGCCGGGCCTGGAGCGACCCTGGGAGTTGGGGTAAAAGCCAAACAATGGGGTAAATTCCATGGTTGAGAGTCATCTGGTGCCAGATGTACCAAACGTCTTGGGCAGGTTAGAGGGCTGGGGCTGTCAGGTGAGAATTCACTACATCCCCAAAGCCACGCCCCTCCGGAAGGCGTGTTGAGTTTCATATGCCCTGGGAGGACTCTGTATTTAAGGCTTGGCAGGAGGGCACTCTGAGAAACCACAAGAGAAATCTGAGTGGAAAGCAACTTGCGTTTGGTAAGTCTCTGCGTTTAGAGTTCGACATCCTGGTTTCATGTATGTTTCACTTTTGATCACTCTCATCAAATGTGAGTTTGAAACTCGTGATTTAAAGTTAGGAAATGTTCATCTATTTTACAGTGAACACCCTTTTGTAGGAGGACAAGATTAGCAAATTTGGACCTCAGCACTGATGGCTAGAGCTACGTTCAAGCACAGGATCCTTGTTGGAATGAAATTCTCCAGGTTAACCCGACTAAAATTCAGAGCGGGAATGTTGAGATAGAACGCAAGAGAAGGTAACGGGGCAGCCTGCCTTCCGTGCCCGCAAGTCCTTCTGCTTCTCATGCTGCCTGGAGACAGGAACCACTTCCCTCTTCAGCTGTGATTGTGTTTTAATATCCCTGTTACTCGGTGTCAGAAGTGGATTGGGTGCCGTGGCACTAGAGCGATGAGGTAACGTGACAGTGATCACCTGTTTGTGGCAGCAGCTTGAAATTCTGCAGATTGATCAGTGTTTACTGTGTGAGACCCAGAGATTCGATTCCTGAAATCACGGGGCTGATTGCGGTAACTTAACATATGCGTCTTTAACAAGCAGGGCAAAACAAAAAATTAATGTTCTTAAAAGTGAAATAAGGTATTTCCAGCCTGGAGAGAAGACCAATTAAAATCACTTCACATTTTTAAATGAGTTTTCATTTGAGAAAGTGGAATTCTTTGAAGAATATGAGTTTTGCTAAATATTTGAAATCATCATATATCATGCTTATCTGAAGCCCAGGTTGCTTATAAATTCAACGACAAATTGACAAGCACAGTATTCATGTTTGAATTATCTGTTGGGTGATTTCCCCCACCCCGGGGTAGGCCCAGGGTTTCTTAAATTTGGAGGGTCACTGTGGGTAAGCAGGAAGGTAAACCAGGCTTCCTGCAAATTCCCAAATTCAAATACTGCTACTGGACTAAAGCAATTCCATGATTTTAAATCATTTTGAATTTCATAAACCCAACTCTTTAACCTTTTGTAAATGACAAAAAGTGCAACCCATTCTTAACATTTCTGATCATTCCACATGATGCTGGCCCCATAAAGCTCATCTTTTCCAAATTTAAGCACTTAAAAATGTGAAGTGCTCCAATAAATTTAAATTGGCATATGCTACGCATATCAATGGGAAATGATTCAAGCATTAGAGGCTGGAAGTGGTGAGTGAGGGCAGGCACGACAGAGCATCCATTGTCACGGGATTGATTTTTAATGACTTTCTATTGATTCGGTGCCTTTTAAACCTGACGGCCGAAGGTTGGCCCTGCATATCTATCACACTGTATCTTTGGCTGATGCACTCTCCCGAGGTGAATGTAGGTTGCTTTTCCCCTCTTGCCAAGGCAGCCTCCTATGAGGATGCTCATCCTCCAGGGATAGGTCCTGGCTTGCATAGAGCCTTCCAGGGACAAGAACCAAACAGCCACCTGGCAGAAGTGCAGCCCAGTCTTCAAGGCTCTAGTGGTTGTAAGCAACAACATCCAATTCAAAAAGGGGTTATACCAGCTCTCATAACTGAAAAGGCGTAGGGTGTGTGACATGGTAAAAAGCCCCATAAACCTGCATACCTCGACCATACCTCGGCTTTCTGCTGAAACTGCTCTCTAGAACCCAAATGTGAATAAGTAATTAAGGACTATAATTGCCACCTTACCCAGACAATGTGTAAACAAATGCTCATCTTGACTTCTGTGAACCACTTAAGTAACAATCAGAATGTCAAAAAGTCCCCTGGCCCTTGGAATGTCCGGAGCCCCTCACCCTCATCTCTGCCCAGGAGGTGATTTACAGAATCCACTAGCCTCAGAATGTCTGAAGTCCCTCACCCCACCCTTGCCCCTCACCCTCACTCCCAAGGTGATTTTTATGGGTATAAAAGGTCTTGACACCCTCCTTTCAGGGGCCACGGGTTGGAGAGACACGAGTCCTCCGTGGCCGCCGGCAATAAAGACCCTGCAATTTGGCATACTTTTGTCTTGGTGTTGACTTTCTATGCTCGGGCCACTACGACATCTGGAGGTCCCACTGAGATTTATCTTTGTCTATCCCCAGACAAAAGCCGTCTCAGAGTCTCGCCTGGGCAGCTGCTCCTACCTCACGGACCTCTAGGGAAGGCGCCCCCTGAGCTGTTCCAGGGCCTCAGAGTTCCGGCCCCGTGGAGGATGAGCGACTACCCGGCCAACATTCACCTGAAATTCCTCAGGGTCCTGGGAACCTCCGGAGGTAAGTCAGGTCTGGGGACCGGTCCGTTAGGGGGGCCTGAGTTGGGGAACTGGACGTGGTCACTGCAACTCTGACCAGGCAAGCTTACCGTGAGACGCCACTAGAGGCTCGGGTTCCCTCACCGGAGGCTCGGGTAGTTTAGTTTTCAGTTGTTTTCCATAACCTCCATGTAAGTGACAGGGAGTGTGTATATATGTAGTCCCACAGCTGGAAGGCCACGGGGCTTGTATGGGCCTTCACCCGCGGTTCCACGGGGATGTCGTAAGGCATAACGGTGATTCCACTTAGGACTAAAAATTCTAAAGTGACCAGGTCCAGGGTTTATACGGGTACACCTTAGCCAAGACACTCTGAAACATCCCTCTGGGGACGTGGCCAGGCAGGCAT
The DNA here is from genome assembly GCF_048565385.1 of Saimiri boliviensis. Taxonomy (NCBI): domain Eukaryota; kingdom Metazoa; phylum Chordata; class Mammalia; order Primates; family Cebidae; genus Saimiri; species Saimiri boliviensis. Next base: position 24,922,489 of record NC_133462.1, on the reverse strand, counting down.
CAGACTGGTCTCCCATCTGGGGGGCACCCATCCTTTGTCAATTCTATATGTGGTTCTGTCTTTATTGTGAATCCACCAGTTTTGTTAGACTCCTGTTGGCTGATACACAGTGGGTTAGGCCTGCTTCCCTTGGAGTGAAAGATATTCTGCAGTGGGTAACAGACCACTGGCTGTAGGGGACCGTCACTGAATTCATGCCCCTAGAAGCAACTCTGTTCTCCTTCCTTCTATTCTTCTTCTACTACTGATACCTCACTTCTTCTGACTCTGCCACGTGGCAAATAGCTTTAGCCCTATCTCTTTTTGTTTTCTTCCTTATGATAATCATTGCGACCTGTAAGCTCTCTCAACCCCCTCCCCCAGGACAGCAGTCTTTCTGCCCGTGTTGGGTATAATTTCCTTTTCCCTTCATCAGCTGATGTCCAAAAGGGAATTCTGCCTGTGACGTCTTGGGTGTAGTTTTTTCTTGTCCTGGGAAATCAACTCCTAGACAAAAAGGGGCAACTCTTCTTGGCCATTTGGGGTGGAAACAAGATGATTGTCTGTTTTGTCAAAAAGATATTATGTGTTGTTACGGCCACTGCTCTGAAGCCCACCCCTATTCAGTTTTTGGCACCACCCTGACTGCTGGGAGGCGGGTGTCACGCGGCTTAGTAAGAACAGACTGGCCAATCTCGTCAACTCTGTACGCTGTGGTGGATTCAAAACTCACACCCTGTGGACCTCCTAGTTTATCGTTTTGCCATTCTCCAACTTTTCCAAGGCCACTGGATGTCAGGGCTCATTTAAGAGAAGATCACGCCCAAGCAGCACTAAGCCTATACAAGGCCTATTACCGGCCCCTCTGGGGCTTCTTAGGGGAATTCTATCCTCACCCTTGGCCTCTTCCACCTGTTTCCCTGGCCCATACAAAAGACAGACCCATTAAATTAATTGTACTTTCCTTACAAGATTTAGCTCTAGAGGCACTTTAAAAACCAGTGCTGGAAAGGGCAGAACACGAGTATAACGCCTGCCAAAACTGGAAATACTACAAAAACCACAAGACTCGTGTCACTATCGGGAGGCAGAGAAGAGAGTGGAGAAAGAGGAGAGAAAAGACAGAAATAGGGAGAGAGAGAGAGAGCAAGAAGAAAGACAGAGAGGAATTTAATGCTTTATAGGGTCCTTGTGTCAAGGCGACCAAAAGCCGCAGGGGTGGGGAACTTGCAGCCTGCCCAGCGGCTGCGAGCTTTGTTTTAAACTGATGCAAAAAGGGTGTTTTTTTTTTTTTTTTTTTTCTGCCGGCTGCCATCCCCACCCTGCTTTCAGGCAGGCCACACCACCTTAGGTTGCAGCATTTGCAACTGCAAGGTGGTTGGTTTAAATCCTCAGTGAAGCCAGTTCTAAATTAGTGAAATCCCTTGGGGGAAATTTGGCATTAAAAAACAAAAAACAAAAAACCACAAATGGGATCGTCTAGCTCCCAGCCTTGTACCCGCCTCCAATGCAGGACGGCCAACTTCAAGGTTGGGTTCTCAGGCCAATATGGGGTGAAATTAACCCCTGGAAAACTACGCTCTTTGTGTGAACTAGAATGGCCGTCTTTTGGAGTTGGGTGGCCAGATACTGGGACCTATGACCCCAAAATTACCCAGGCTGTATGGAAAATGGTTAGAGACTCCTGGATACCCTGACCAGTTTCCATACATTGACCAATGGTTGGATTTAGTCCAATGGCCTTTCCCATGGCTAAAGCACTGCATGAAACAGGCTGGACTTCAGGTCATGTTAGCTGGCCCAAAGAAGGCCCCTACCACGCCGACCATTCTCCCCACCCCAGAAGAGGATCTAGAATTACCTCCACCTTACTTTTGACCCTCTGGACAGAGTCTTAGCATCCCTCTCCAGACAGCACTGGTAGCCAGCCCTTGCCCCACTCCACACCCGTAGTGGGGCTCCATACCCACCACAGGTATTACCCCTTCGAGAGGCGCCCCCAATGGAAGGAGGTAGCTGGGGCTACCCTTTCCTCATCTGCATCCCCTTCTCTAGTGACTTATACAATTGGAAGTCTCAACACCCTCCCTTTTCTGAAAGGCCCCAGGCACTCACAGGGCTCCTAGAGTCTGTCTTACTAACCCACCGCCCCACCTGGGATGATTGTCAGCAATTACTCCTAGTACTATTTACTGCAGAAGAAAGGGGCAGAGTTAGACAGAGGCCCATAAGGCCATCATTGGAACGGGGGAGGGGGAGGCTCGGCAGAGGACCGCCAGGAACAAATTAATGAAATTTTCCACTTCCGACCCCAGTGGGACCCAAACACCTCGGCGGGTCTTCAGGCTCTGAACAATTTTCACCGGTACCTACTAGAATGGGTTAGGGGAGCGGCCCGAAAGCCCACTAGCCTCTCCAAGGTAGGGACTGTAACTCAGGGCCCGCAGGAGTCGCCGACTGCCTTCCTTGAGCATGTACAGGGCGCTTATCAAACCTACACTCCTATTGACCCTGAGGCTCCAGAAAATCAGTGGGCCATCAATCTGGCTTTTGTTTCCCAGCCAGCCCCTGATATTAAAAGAAAGTTACAGAAGTTACAGGGATTCCAGGGAATGAATTTGTCCCAATTGCTAGAAATTGCCAAAAGGTTTTTTATAATAGGGGCACTTCAGAAGCCAAACAGGATAAGAGTTACTAAAGCAGTAATCTCAGCTCTTTAGGAAACCCGAGTTATCCCATGGGGACAGGGAACCCCACAGGGGGGCCCCTGGGGTCCCCGGCCCAGGCTAGGATGCAACCAGTGCGTGTACTGCCGACAGAAAGGCCACTGGAAGAACAAGTGCCCAGAGAGGAGAAGGCAAGAAACAGCTCAGGGAAAGCCACCAAGGGCCATTCTCAAGTTAGAAAGCCAGGATTGACAGGGCTGGGGCTCTTATTTATTAAGTCCCCAGGAGCCCAGGGTCACTTTAAAAATTGGGGGCACACCTGTCAGCTTCCCAGTCGACACCAGGGCAGCCCACTCAGTCCTTACTCAGCCTCTCGGACCACTATCAAGTAAAAAAAAAAAAACAAAAAAACAATTATCCAGGGGGCCACAGGAAAAACCATGACAAGCCCTTGGACCACCAACCAATTCACTGATCTGGGGAATGGCCACTGTCACCGACTCCTTCTTAGTCATTTCAGTGTGTCCGTACCCACTCCTAGGACAGGACTTACTCCACAAACTTCAAGCAAATATTTCTTTCAGTGAGGGTCAGGCTTCCCTCTCAATTCCTCCTCCCTTGGCATCAGGACCACCTCAACAAATCCTCATCACCTGTGCTCTGTCAGACGAGTATCTCTTGCAGGAAGCTCTATCCTGAGGCAGATCAACCACAACCACCAGACCTCCTCTGCCAGTTCCAAGAGAATGAACCCGGAGTGTGGGCTGAGACAAATTCCCAGGCTTGGCAAGTCACCGTACCCCAGTCATGGTCCAGCTATTGCCAACGGCAACTCCAGTCCAGGTACGACGATACCCCATGAGCCAGAAAGCCAGACAGGGAATTGCTCCATATATAACCAGACTCCTAAAAGGAGGGATCCTTACTACCTGTAAGTCCCCCTGGAATACCCCCTTGCTCCCTGTCTTAAAACCAGCCACAAAGGACTATCAGCCTGCATAGGACTTGAGGGAGGTAAACAAATGAATGGGAAGTGTCCACCCTACGGTTCCAAATCTGTACACCCTCCTAAGCCTCTTGGGCCCGGAATACCACCATTACACTGTCTTGGATCTCAAGGATGCATTCTTTTGCATCCCACTGGCCCCTGTTAGCCAGCCCATATTTGCTTTTGAATGGACTGACCCCAATACTGGGGTTTTGGGGCAACTCACTTGGACAAGACTGCCTCAGGGGTTCAAAAACTCCCCTACTCTGCTTGATGAGGCACTTAGCCAAGATCTTGCCACCTTCCGAGCTGAGTTCCCCGAGTGCACCCTAGTCCAGTATGTGGATGACTTACTATTGGCTACAAAAACCCAGGAGGCCTGTAAAGAGACCATTCCATCATTATTAAAGACCCTACAGACTTTGGGTTCCTGGGTCTCAACTGAAAAGGCCCAACTCTGCCAACCGAAAGTTACTTACCTGGGCTATATCATAGAGAAGGGCAACCGGGCACCCAGCCGAGTTGAAGCACTGCTGCAAATACCCACCTCCGCCACTAAACGCCAATTCCTTGGGGTGGTAGGCTACTGCAGGCTATGGATTTTGGGATTTGCCAAGATAGCCAAGCCCCTGTATGCCTGCGCTGGAGGAAATCAGCCCTTGACATGGACAGAGATAGAGCAACAGGCTTTTAACAAGCTCAAGACTGCCCTGACTATGGCCCCAGCCTTGGCTGTGCCAGACAACTCTAAACCCTTCCAGTTGTTTGTGCATAAAAAACAGGGAGTCGCTAAGGGAGTGCTCCCCCAGACATTAAGACCATAGGCCCTGGCCGGGCGCAGTGGCTCAAGCCTGTAATCTCAGCACTTTGGGAGGCCGAGGCGGGTGGATCACAAGGTCAAGAGATCGAGACCATCCTGGTCAACATGGTGAAACCCCGTCTCTACTAAAAATACAAAAAATTAGCTGGGCATGGTGGTGCGTACCTGTAATCCCAGCTACTCAGGAGGCGGAGGTTGCGTTGAGCCGAGATCGCGCCATTGCACTCCAGCCTGGGTAACAGGAGCGAAACTCCGTCTCAAAAAAAAAAAAAAAAAAAAAGACCATAGGCCCGGCCAGTTGCCTACCTTTCAAAAAAAAAAAAACTTAATCCTGTAGCCTCTGGGTGGCCAGCTTATCTAAGGTTGGTGGCAACTACAGCCCTGTTAGTCAAGGCGGCGGACAAGGAGGCAGACAAACTAACCTCGGGGCAGGAGTTAAACTTGGTGGCACCCCACGCGGTGGAGTCACTACTCCATGGAGCTCTGGGAAAATGGATGTCAAATGCCCGTATCGTTCAATATCAGGCCTTACTTTTGGACCAGCCCTGCATAAAATTTTTAAAGGCTACAGTTTTAAACCTCGCCATGCTGCTACCAGACAGAGAGCCGGAGGAGCCCACATATGACTGCCAACAGATGATGGACGTCTTCCATGCAGCTCGACCGGACCTCACTGATGTCCCCCTGCAGAACCCAGAGGAGGGACTGTATACGGAGGACAGCAGTTTCATGGTCCACAGAGTCAGGTATGCCGGGGCAGCCGTAGTCACCACAGAGTGGGTTGTCTGGGCCCAGGCTCTTCCACATGGACCCTCAGCCCAAAAGGCAGAACTCACAGCTCTGACAAAGGCCTTAGACTGGGCGGAGGGAAAAACCGTTAACATCTACATGGATAGCCCGTATGCCTTTGCCATGGCCCATGTACAAGGAGCCATTTATAAAGAAAGAAGGCGACTCGCATCAGAGGGAAAAACCATCAAAAATAAAGAAGAAATCCTAGCCCTACTAGAGGCTATATGGAAGCCCAAGACAGTGGCATGAATACACGGCAAGGGACACCAGAAGGGAGATTCACCAGAGGCGAGGGGAAATAGGGCAGCTGACCTGCAAGCCAGACAGGCAGCCTTGGGGCCAGTAAAACCTCTGACTTCTTGTGACTCTGCCGGCCCCAACCCTTCCCCCCACCCCTACGTACTCACCTGAGGAAGAAAACTTTGCTAAAGAACAAGGGGGCACACAAGATTCCACAGGATGGTGGATTCCACCAGACACAAGCATTGTGGTCCCTGAGGCTCTAGGACGGTCCCTAGTTAAGGACACACACCAGGCCACACACTTAGGACAGACCACACTAACTGAACCACTAAAAACCAAGTACTACATTCCCCACTTACATGAACTTATCAGGGAAATCACTACCCGGTGTGATGTATGTGCCCGAGTAAATCCGGGAGGGAACAGGTCTAGCCAGGTAGGAGTGAGACTCAGAGGGACTAGCCCTGGGGAGCACTGGGAAGTAGATTTCACTGAAATAAACCCCCGGCAAATGGCTATAAATACCTCCTGGTGTTTATAGCTATGTTCTCTGGATGGGTCAAGGCCTTCCCCACTAGGTCCAAGACTGCTTTGGTGGTCACAAAAAACGATTACAGTACCTTGTTCCTCAGTTCAGCCTACCTCTAATGCTGGGGTCGGACAATGGGCCCGCCTTTACTGCACAAACGTCTCAGGGCCTAGCCAAGGCCCTGGGTGTATCCTGGAAATTACACTGTGTCTATCATCCCCAGAGTTCAGGACAAGCCAAACAAATGAACCAGACCATAAAAGAAACCCTGACAAAGTTTATCCTAGTGACCGGTGAAAACTGGGTCAGCCTGCTTCCTGTCCTCCTCCACGTCCAATGCACACCCTATCAGAAAGGCTTCTCCCCTTTTGAAATCATGTTCAGCAGGCCCCCTCCCTTACTCCCCAGACCCGCGGATACGGTGCATGCTGAAGTCCATAACCATACACTCCTTAAGTCCTTACAGGCGCTCCAGTCTGTTCAATCCCAGATACACCAGCTCATTAAGGACACCTGTCCCACCCCATTGGCCCTCGCACACCAGCCGACACACCCCTTCTAGCCTGTAGACTCTGTCCTTGTTAAAAGATTCGCCACCTCCAGCCTCAGTCCCCATTGGAAGGGACCTTACACGGTTATCCTGATCACACCCACCGCACTCAAGGTGAACGGACTAATGGCCTGGATTCATCACACCCATGTCAAGACTGCCCCACTGGAAGGACAAGGAGCATCAACCACTCATCCCCCGATTCACAAAAGCTAAGACTTGTTTGCTCTTCACCATCCTCACCACCCTAATCTGTGCTGTAAATCTGTATAGCAAACTCCCCCGCCTCCCAGAACCCACACCTACTATCAATGGGTCCTCACCGAGGGCTCCACTGGAGGATATGTTAGTTCCTTAACCGGGAAGGGATCCATCTTAGTTAATTTAACCCTGGAGTACATTCCAAAGAACCCCATTACCTTCTCCCTAGACCTCTGTGCCCTCCTGGGCCCCAACCTAAATTTCAGAACAAGTGGAGGTGTAGCCGGATGCGGCAGTTTAGGGGCAGAGCAACAACTCCAGACCATGGTGTTATATCTGTGCCCAGGATCCACCCCACAAAAAAGATGGAACTGTGGAGACTTAAATGAATTCTTTTGCCCCCACTGGGGTTGTAAAACTATCTCCACTATATCAGGATATACCAAAAACACAGACTCCTTCATCTCTTTTAACCGAGACTCTTCCCCCATCCCCATGCTACACCGGGTCTTGTAACCCACTCAAAGTAACTGTACCCCAGATGGTAGATGGACAACGGGGTGAACCTGGGGTCTCGGAGTATATGTGAGTGGGTGGGACATGGGAAACATCTTTACCATCCAGCGTATAACCCCGCCCACACCCAACCGCCCTATTGGACCCATTGCCCAGGTCATACAAGAGGCCCCCCTAAAACTACAAAGCCCCCTCATCCAGATAATCATTACCACCCCCCTCAACAATCTTCCCCTACAACCCCAACTCGGCTCAAAGAGGACACAACCCTGTTAACCTTGCTGTCCTCGGCTCACCACCTCCTCAACAAGTCTAACCCAGATTTAGGAAAAGACTGTTGGCTCTGTTTAAACCCTCAACCACCGTTTTATACTGGGTTGGCTTCCCAATTACCGGCCAACCTGTCCAATTCTTCATGCTTCCAATCCACACTCCATTTAACCCTGGGAGACACAGAAGGGTCTGGGCACTGCTTCCACTCCCCGAATTACACCCTGGCAGGTTCTCCCTAGGGGCGCTATTGTAATGTCTCCCACAATGTAACACTGAATGGTACAAACCTTTACTGTCAGGCTCCAGATACCACTTGGTTAGCCTGCACTTTCGGCCTCACCAACTGCATTTCCACATACCAGTCCAGCAGCTCCGCTCCCATACTCTGCACCCCGGTACACATCCTCCCCAGAGTTGATATTTATGTTGGCCAACACAGACTCAACCTCCTGGCCCCCTCAGATATTATTACTGCCCGATGGAAGCGAGTCCCTATCGTCATCCCTCTACTGGTTGGATTAGGCATTGCTGGCTCCACCGCAGTTGGAATATCAGCTCTTATAACTGGGGACCAAAATTTTAAAACTATCTCTCAGCACATAGAGACTGATCTAAGCCACTTGGAAAACTCCATTTCCCAACTCACTGATCAGGTTGAGTCTTTGGCTGAAATGGTCCTCCAAAACAGGCGAGGACTAGATTTACTGTTCTTAAAACAAGGGGGGTTATGTGCTGCCCTTAATGAACAATGTTGCTTCTATGCTAATAGGTCAGGCCTCATCCGAGAGCACCTCTCCCTGGTCAGACAGAATTTCGAAACCAGAAAACAACTTTGAGAGGCTTCAGAAAGGTGGTATCAAAAAATGTTTTCCTGGTCCCCTTGGCTCACCTCCCTCCTCACGGGCCTGGTGGGACCTCTGGCCCTACCCCTGCTGGGACTCGTGTTCGGCCCCTGCCACCTAAACCAACTGCTCAGGTTCATGAAATATAGGGTGGACTCCGTCAAATTAATGATATTCAGGTCTCAATATGGGCCCTTAGAACAAACAATACTAAACTGTTGGAGGAATCAATGATTCAATTCCTGTAAATAAAACAAGGGGGGAATGTGACGTGGTAAAAAGCCCCATAAACCTGCATACCTCAACCATACCTCAGCTTTCCGTTGAAACTGCTCTCTATAACCCAAATGTGAATAAGTAATTAAGGACTGTAATTGCCACCCTACCCAGACAATGTGTAAACAAATGCTCATCTTGACTTTTGTGAACCACTTAAGTAACAATCAGAATGTCAAAAAGTCCCCTGGCCCTTGGAATGTCTGGAGCCCCTCACCCTCATCTTTGCCCAGGAATCCACTGGAATGTCTGGAGCCCCTCACCCTCATCTCCGCCCAGAAGGTGATTTACAGAATCCACTAGCCCTCAGAATGTCTGAAGCCCCTCACCCCTACCCCTGCCCCTCACTCTCACTCCCAAGTTGATTTTTATGGGTATAAAAGGTCTTGACACCCTCCTTTCGGGGCCACAGGTTGGAGAGACGTGAGTCCTCCGTGGCCACCGGCAATAAAGACCCTGCAATTTGGCATACTTTTGTCTTGGTGTTGACTTTCTATGCTCGCTCCACTACAACAGGTGGGTCAGGGATGGCTGGGTGCAGACACCTTCTCCTCCCCCTTTCCTGTCTCGCTCTCACTTCACTTTCTCTCTGGTTTCCTGCATCCATTTTTGCTTTACCTCTTCTCCATTTCTGCTTCTCAGCTGGGATTCCTTCAGGGAAGGCTTGCTGTACTTTGTAGCCTCAGGCAGTTCCAGGTTCCTATTCTCATGCTTCCAAATTTATCAGAAAGAAATGCTACCTCAACAATGTAAACCAAAAACACAATTCTAATGCCCCCAGCCATCTGAATGGGCCCCTCCTCTCTGCCAAGGGCACTCCAAAGTTAACCTGAAAAACTAGTTCAGACCGTGGTGGGAACAGGGAGCCAGACATGCCTCATGGTACCCTCCTCCTTTTGGGAATTCCTGACAGAACAGGCTCTTTAAGTCTGATAAGAAACATTTACAATCTATTATCTCTGGAACCTTCTACCTGGAGGCATCATCTGCATGATAAAACTTTGGGCTCCACACCTTATCATAACCCACACATTTCTATCTATTGATAGTAACTCTTTCAACCACAGAAAATCTGAATCTACCTATGTCTTGGACGCGCTCTGCTTCCAGTTGTTCCAACGTTCTGGACCCAACCAATGTACATTTTACATACATTCATGCTTTATGTCTCCCTAAAATGCATAAAACCAAGTTATGTCTTGACCACCTTGTGTGCCTTGTGTTCTCAGGATCTCCTGAGGGATGTGTCCACGGGTCATTGATCACTCATATTTGGCTCACAGTAAATCTCTTCAAATATTTTACAAAGTTAGACCCTTTGTCAACAAAAATATTCAAAGGAAGCTCTGAACTGCAGTTCACTGGATCAACCTGGCTCATGGACCCCGTTCTAAGCCAGTCACGGTGGTCAGGGGGATCCAATGTTCTGATTCACACACTCACTCCTAGAGCCAGGAGTGGGATACAATCCCAAACACTGGAACTGGGAACCAGTGAGAGGTAAGTATGAGTCCTGCGTGGGGCATGGAGGTCTTTTTTGACTCCAGATGTTTCTGATTCTCTCTGTTGTGAGCAACTGCTTCTGCTTGCTTCCTTACAACAGTTACAGGAATGGGGTCCCAATCCAGACCCCAAGAGAGAGTTCTTGGATTTCATACAAGAAAGAATTCAGGGCAGATCTGTTGAGCAAAGTGAAAGCAAGTTTATTAAGAAAGTAGAGGGGGATCACCCTGGTCAACATGGTGAAACCCCGTCTCTACTAAAAATACAAAAAATTAGCTGGGCATGGTGGCTCGTGCCTGTAGTCCCTGCTACTCGGGAGGCTGAGGCAGGAGAATTGCCTGAACCCAGGAGGCAGAGGTTGCGGTGAGCCGAGATCGCGCCACTGCACTCCAGCCTGGGTAACAAGAGCGAAACTCTGTCTCAAAAAAAAAAAAAAAAAAAAGAAAAAAGAAAGTAGAGGGGTGAAGGTATGACAAGGGGTGTCATATCTTCAAGAAATATGGGGTGAATTATTCATAACTCCCCTTTTTAGACCATATAGGGCAACTTCCTGACATTACCATGGCATTTGTAAACTGTCGTGGCACTGGTGGGAGTGTAGCAGGAAGGATGACCAGAGGCGATCTTGGACTGGGGGTGGTTTTGGATGGCTTCTCTACTGCAAACTGTTTTATCAGCACAGTCTTTATGACCTGTATCCTGTGCTGACCTCCTATTGCATCCTGTGACTTAGAATGCCATAACCATCTGGAAATACAGCCCAGTAGGTTTCAGCCTCATTTTATCCAGTCCCTATTCAAGATGGAGTTGCTCTGGTTCACATGTCTCTGACACAATTAGGTGTGCTGTGTGATTTGCCATGGCCAGTGACCATGGAAACTAAGTGTGTCACTTCTGGGTAGACACTTTAAAAGTTCCAAGCAGTGGATGTTCTTGCAGCCTGGGACCCAGAATAGAGAGACCCAGGAGTGGGGCCCTCAGCCAGCCAACCCGTGATTAACACAAACAACAGAAGCAAACACTGGTTATTAGAAACCACAGATATCTGAGGATTGTTCATTGACACAGCATAACCTAGCCTATTCTGTATGATGTGGACATCGGTATCAGAAACAAAGTGTTACCAAAACCAAAACCTAAAATGCATGGCATTGACTTTGTGCTGGGGTAGCGAGCAGTGAAGAAACTTCCCAGAGGCTGGAAAGATGGCAAACTACACGATGATGTGGTGAAACATTTGACAAAACTATCACCTGCAGTAATTCGGGAGACAGAACAGAAACTTGCAGTTCTTGGGCAGAGTTTGGGGGCTGGAATGTTCATGGTGTGTGGTGGTGGTTGTTGGCTGCCTCTGACAAAGTATCAGAAGAAAAAGATACATTAAAAAAATAACTATCTGATTTGCAAGCAGGAATGAATGAGAATACTCAGGGACTTCTAGGGTTGGAAGAGTTGCAACTCCTTCTCAACCTCTAACAGCAAAAGCTAGAACTGAGAATTACTTTCAATGACAAAGCCCTTACAGAAATATGCAATTATGAACATTGCTTTCAGACCCACTGTTAAAGTCTCCAAATGGATTAAAGTGTTTCAGGAAAAGACTCATTGGAGGATGTGAGGCCCCCTTGAACACTTTCAGTTGGACAAAATTCTAAGGGAAAAGGAAATTAAGATGAGATCCTCTCCCTAAAGCTTGATAGGTTCAAGGCATATATTATAAAGCTTAAGGAGAGATGTGGAGAATCGGAAAAGTATCCCTCCCTCCTACATATGAAGAAATGAACAAAGTGTAAGGGCACACCCTGTGTTGAACCCATCAGAGAGCTGAGGCCCCAGGACAACACTAACACCAAATCTGGAGGGCAATAGGGGCCTTCGGGAGGAGCAGGGGCATGGCAGTTGCTTAGCTAAGGGCAGAAGCCACGAGACACTGGTGGAAAGGATTCAGTTAGAGTAGTGGGTGCATGAGTGGAGGCCAAGAACCCGCTGGTGAAACAATGTGAAGCCTATCGGGCTGCAGATACAAAGGCAGGTGTGTCGCCTCTAGCAAGCTGCTTCTCCTGAAATGCCACCAGGTACTCACAGGTAAGACTGGGAGGATCTTGAGAAAGTTTTCTTTGTGGAGGCCTTGGGAAGGGAAAAACAATCACTGCAGGAAAGGCAGAAAACTACTCAGATTATTCTCTTCTATCTCTCCTAGGGAACAAAAGCCTTAATTTGCAGGACAAAGTGGGTGTCAAAGACTGTTGTTGCACTTAGGGCATTAGGAAAGTTCATTGCAGCTGGGGTAAGGGAGCAGGAAAAAATACTCCAGACCTGGGGAAGTGGAAGGAAAAGATACTGGATTCAGAACCTCTAACTACAGCCCATAAAACCAACAATTGCTCTAGTTACAACTAGACTAATTTAAAGCCTCTTATGTCTAGAGGGTAACTATAGTAACAACAAGCCTCAGACCCAGTCTAACTCCTAACAAAATTAATACAAAACTCCACATTAAAGACCCAGCAAAAATAAAACTGTGCCCATTTCTGAGCTTAAAAGATTTTAATGGAAAAGACGCACAGCATACAAGATCAGATGGGTTATTCCAGAAGAAAGATGGAAACTATAATAAGAATTAAATGGAAAGGGTAGAAATAAAAAACAGAAACAAAGATTAATATTTGAATTAGTCAGGGTTACCCAGAGGAACAAAATCAATAGGAGATTATAGATGTAGATATAGATGTATGAAGGGGAATTAGGGTGTGTTGTCATTTTTGCATTGCTATAAAGAAATACCTAATGAAGAAAAGAGGTTTAATTGGCTCATGGTTCTGCAGGCTTTACAGGAAGCATGGTGCTGGCATAGCTTAGCTTCTGGGAAAGCCTCAGGAAGCTTACAATCATGGCAGAAGGTGAAGGGAGGCATGTCACATGGCTAGAGCAGGAGCAAGAGCAAGTTGGGGGAGGTGCCACACACTTTTAAATGACCAGATCTCATGTAAACTCAGAGCAAGAGTGTGGGGAATGCTCCCGTGTGAGGCCCCTCAAAAATGGGCTTCACAATATGGGGAGCTCGAGTCCAGACACAGTGTCTCCAGTTTAGGGAGTCGAAATATGGGAAAGAAGGAACAGAGAGAGACTTAGGTTAAAGATAAACTTGTGGGCAATCGCCAGATGGCCATGCAGTCACGAGATGCATTGTGTACGATAATTGAGTTTTCTACAAAGACATACCTTACAACTTTGCTGACTTTTTTCAGAAGATAAATGACTTACCCTTAGATGAGATAGTGTGATCACCTGTTCTGGTTAATTAGATGACTAACCCCCTAAGAATGTAATGACTAACTTCTTGTACTAACCCCCTAAGAATGTAATGGCTAACTTCTTGCTAAGATAAAGAGTCACCTGCTTAGTTTGATTGTCTAGCTGGCTCTTCCACTCTATAAGATAATGAGACCCACCTGCTCGGTCCCATTGTATATCTGATCTTTCCGTTTGCCCCTTTGATAATGTTGTAACTTGTTTTTCTACTTTAAGACTTTCTGTTCCCTTTATCTCACGAAACTATGCAAGCAAGTACCCAAAAAATGTATAAAAGCTAACCCTGAGACAATAAAGTTGTTGATGAAGCATTGGCTTCTCAGCCCTCCAGACCCCACTCTTTCCGTCATTCTTTGTCTTCCGCGCACCCCCCTAACCAGGTTAGAACCCTCTTGCTGGACAAGAGTTCCTGGCAGACGTGCTCCTGATACAAGAGCTCACTTATCACCAAAGGGATGGCCAAAGCCATTCATGAGAGATCCACCCACCCCCATGATCCCCAATACTTCTCACCATGCCCTACCTCCAACATTGGGAATTACAATTCAACATGAGATGTGGGTGGAGAAAAATATCAAAACTATGTTATATGTGAATTGGCTCACGCAACAGTAGAGGCAGAGAAGTTCCATGACAGGCTGTCTGTGAGCTGTAGAGCCTAGGATACTGGTGTTATGGCTTCAGAACCAGGACAGCTGATGGCGTAATTCTAAGACTGAGGTCAAAGGCATGAGAGTGAGGAGCCCAGAATTGTCCAAAGCCAGGAGAGGAAGATTATATGTCAGCTCCAGCAGACAGATCAACATATTTGCCTCTTCTCTGTTTTCATTTTCTCCAGCCCCCCCCCCCCTCCAGCACCACAAACTGGATGATGCCCATCTATGTGGAGGGTGGCTCTTCTGCACCTAGCTCACTCAAATTCATATGCTAACTTCCTCTGGAAACACCTTCAGAGACACAAGCAAAAATAATGCTTTGCTAGGTTTCTAGATTTTTTTTTTTTATACTTAAGACTAAGAAACCTAATCAAGTTGACACCTAAAATTAACTGTCAAAATGCCTTTGATGGGCTCATCAATAAACTGAACAGCTAAGTGAACAGGAAGCTTGACAGCTAAGTGAATTTGAAGATAGGTCAAAAGAAATTGCCTTACTGAAGCACAAAGAAAATAAGATTTATGAGACAAATAAAAAAGAGAATAGCACATCCAAGAGTTGGGGGGCAATATCTAACAATATATCATATATATTATTGGAATTCCAGAAAGAAAAGAGAAAGAATGGGGCAGAAAAATGGCTTGAAGAAATAATGGCCAAGAATTTTCTAAAATTAATGACAGGCACCAAACTACAGATCCAAAATGCTTAGATAATATCAAGGAGGATAAAGAGACCTACCCTCAAAAACAAAATTAAAATACATGTGGGCATGTCAAATTCCATCTGTTAAAAACTGAAAACAAAGAAATCCTGAAGGCAACCAGAGAGGGGGGAAAAACATATTAAATACAAGGTAACAAAGGTACTTGTTATAAGAAACGGTTCAAGGCAGAAGACAATGGTATGACATCTTTAAAGTACCGAAAGAAAAATGAATTGTCTACCTAAAATGCTACACCCAATGAAATGGGTTTCAAAATGTAGGAGGCATAATAGCCTCTCCATGAAAAAATATTAGAGAATTTATCACTTGAAGATGTGCTCTATAAGAAAAGTAAAAGCAAGTTCTTTGAGCAAAATGAATTTAGTCTCAGACAGAAACTTGAAAGAGTAACATAAATAAAATAAATGAAGGTAAAATAAATTTCATTTTTTAATTACTCTAAAAGACAACTGAAGCAAAAAATAAGTAGTAATTATTTGTATATTTATACCTATGCAAAATGTGTGATAATAGCACACAGAATGGAAGGGAATAATTGGAGATGAACTGTTGGAAGGTCTTTATACATGTAAAACATGTATATCACATGTAAAATGTTCCATGTAAAATATACTACATGCATATTACATGTAAAATATACATGCATATTACATTTAAAATATACATGTATATTACATGTAAAATACTACATGTATATTACATGTAAAAATACATGTAAAAGACTACATGTAAGAGTATATTACTTAGAGATAGGCTCTGATTAATTAAAAGTGTATATTAGAAATCCTATGACAACTACTAGTGAAATAACAAGAGGTATAAATAGTCTATAGTGGACATAAAATGGAACCATGATGGAGGATCCAAGATGGCCGATTAGGAGCAGCTCAGGATTGTAGCTCCCAGTGAAAGTGCTGAGGGTGAGTGGATGCCGCATTTCCAGATGGATTTTTATTTCCCACAGACCAGGAGATTCCCAGGTGGAGGAGCCTCATGTGTTGTCAGCGTGGCTGGTTTGGCCGGTGTGGCTACTTTGCCAGAGCTTGGGGGCAGCAGTTCTCCATACAAAATACATGGGTCTGGGCACCATTTAAGCTGATTGGAGCTCTGGGAAGGCAGAGTCACCCATTCATTTGATTAAAAAGGGGACTGAAACAGGGAGCCAGGCCAGGAGATTCCCAGGCAAAAAAACCACGTGAATCTCAGCACCACTGTTTCAGCTGGCGCAGTGGGTCACCGCAGGGGAAATCACACAGATCCCGGCGCCTTTTCAACAGGCGACTGGAACACCTGGGAGAGAGCCAACAGTTCAACTTAAAAAAAAAGGCTCTGAGGCAGGGAGCCAGGTGATTAGGCTCGGCTGGCTCCAACCCCACAAAAACACAGCAATTGGAAATGCTCTGGGTTGAGAGTTTCACTGCAAGCACAGCTGAATCTGGGAAGGTCCAGCCCCGTGGGGGAGGGGCGTCCACCATTACTGAGGCACTCCACCATTTCGGAAGTAGTCCGCCATTGTTAAGGCAGCCTACCATTGCCAAAGTAACCCACCACTACAGAGAGAGTCCGCCATTATAGAGGTGGGCCGGCTTTGCCGAGGCAGTTCTAACTACACCTGTATAAACAGGACTGCAGGGAAGTTCACACGGCAGCTGGACAGAGCACACAGCAGCTGAGCAAAGCCTCTGCAGGCAGTGACTAGGCTGCCTCCTTGCTGGGCAGGGCAGCCCTGATAAAAAGGGAGCAGCACAATGAAAACTCATAAATAAGGCCCCAGCTACCCGGGACAGAGCACTTGGGAAAAAAGAAAAAGGGGGTTAATGAGTTCTGCTGCAGCAGACTTAAACCTGCCCAGCAGCTCTAAATGAACAATGGAGATCACAGCTCAGCACCTGAGCTCCTATAAAGGATAGACTGGCTCCTCAAGCAGCTTCCTGACCCCCATATATCCAAAGAGTCACCTCATAAAGGAGAGCTCAGACTGACATTTGGCGGGTATCCTTCTGGGACAAAGATAGCAGAAGAAGAAACTGGCAGCAACCCTTACTGTTCTGCAGGTGATCCCCAGGCAAGCAGGGCCTGGAGTGGGCCTCAGCAGTCCTACAGCAGAGAATCCAGACTGTTAGAAGGAAAACTAAGAAACAGAAGGAAATCACTTCATCATCAACAAACTGGACGTCCACTCAGAGACCCAATCTGAAAGTCAACAACTTCAAAGACAACAGGTGGATAAATCCACAAAGATGGGAAGAAACCAGTACAAAAAGGATGAAAGCTCCCAAAACCAGAACACCACCCCTCCTACAAGGGATCACAACTCCTCACCAGCAAGGGAACAAGGCTGGATGGAGAATGAGTGTGATGAATTGACAGAATCAGGCTTCAGAAGGTGGGTAATAAGAAACTTCTGTGAGCTACAAGAACACGTTCTAACCCAATGCAAAGAAACTAAGAACGCTGAAAAAAGATTTGATGAAATGATAACGAGAATAGACAACTTACAGAGGAATGTAAGTGAATTGATGGAGCTGAAAAACACAACATGAGAACTGTGTGAAGCCTGCACAAGTTTCAACAGCGGAATTGACCAAGCAGAAGAAAGGATATCAGAGGTCGAAGATCAACTCAATGAAATAAAATGAGAGGACAAGATTAGAGGAAAAAAAAGGTAAAACGGAATGAACAAAGTCTCCAAGAAATATGGGACTATGTGAAAAAACCTAATCTATGTTTGAAAGGTGTACCTGAATGTGACGGAGAGAATGAATCCAAGCTGGAAAATACTCTTCAGGATATCATCCAGGAAAACTTCCCCAATCTAGCAAGGCAGGCCAATATTCCAATCCAGGAAATACAGAGAATCCCGCAAAGATATTCCTCAAGAAGAGCAACACCAAGACACATAATCATCAGATTCACCAGGGTTAAAATGAAGAAAATGCTAAGGGCAGCCAGAGAGAAAGGTCGGGTTACTCACAAAGGGAAGCCCATTAGACTCACAGCAGATCTCTCAGCAGAAACCCTACAAGGCAGAAGAGAGTGGGGCCAATATTCAACATCCTTAAAGAAAAGAACTTTCAACCCAGAATTTCATATACAGCAAAACTAAACTTCAAAAGTGAAGGAAAAATATAATCCTTTGCTAAGAAGCAAGTACTCAGAGATTTCATCGCCACCAAGCCTGCTTTACAAGAGCTCCTGAAAGTGGCACTAACCATAGAAAGGAACAATAAGTACCAGCCACTCAAAAAACATACCAAATCATAAAGAGCATCAACACAATGAAGAAACTGCATCAACTAATGGGCAAACCAGCCGGCTAGCATCAAAATGGCAGGATCAAATTCACAGATAACAATATTAATATTAAATGTAAATGGGCTAAATGCCCCAATCAAAAGACACAGACTGGGAAATTGGATAAAAAGCCAAAACTGAGGAATGCTGGGAAGATGGCCGCCTAAGAACAGCTCAGGACTTCAGCTCCCATGAAAGTGCAGAGGGTGAGTGGACGCCGCATTTCCAGACGAACTCTTATTGCCCACAGACCAGGAGATACCCAGGCAGAGGGGTCACCAGCGTCGCAGTCCCAGCCGGTGCGGCTGTTTTGGCCCCCGTGGGGCTGATTCCGCCTGCGCGGCTGCTGTGACCATGCCCTGTTGCTGCGGTTCTCCTTACAAAAGCCACTGGTCTGGGAGCCCTCTTAGCTGGCGATCAGAGCCCTGAGACGGCAGAGTTGCCCATTCATCTGAAATAGCGAGCCAGGCCAGGAGATTCCTAGGCAAAAAATCCGCCAGGAGCCGGCGCCGCAGTTCGAGCCACTCAGTGAGTCGCAGCACGGGAGATCCTGGCGCCTTTTCAACAAGCGACTGGAACGCGGGGTCGTTCAACTTAAAAGAAAAGACTCTGAGTAAGGGAGCCAGGTGATCAGGCTCGGTTGGTCCCACCCCTCCACCCCAAACAACAACGAAAACAAAAACAGTAATTGGAAACCCTCTGGGTTGAGCCCTTCTAACCAAGCACAGCTGAACCGGGATGGTCGGGCTCGGCGGGGGAGGGGCTTCCGCCATTACTGAGACTCTCCACCACTATGGAGGCAGGCCCCCGTTGCCGAGGCAACCCATTGTTGCCGAGGCAACCTGCCACAACAGAGAGAATCTGCCATAACAGAGGCGGGGCCACCATTGCAGAGACAGTTCTAACTACGCCCATATAAACAGGACTGCAGGAAAGAGCTCAGGGCAGCTGGGCGGAGCCCACAGCAGCTCAGCAAAGCCCCTGTGGGCAGGCAGTGGCTAGGTGTGCTGCTAGCTGGGCGGGTCAGACCTGAAAGAAAAATCAAAAAAGGCAGCAGTGCAATGGAAACTCATAAAGCTCCAACTCCCTAGGACAGAGCACCTGGGAACAAAAAGTGCTTTATGAGTTCAGCTGCAGCAGACCTAAACATACCTGCCCAGCAGCTCTGAACGAACAATGGAGCTCACAACTCAGGACTTAAGCCCCAATAAAAGATAGACTGTCTCCTCAAGTAGCTCCCTGACCCCCATAGATCCAAAGACGCACCTCATAAAGGAGAGAACAGACTGACAGTAGGCGAGCATCCTTCTGGGACAAAGATAGCAGAAGAGGAAACTGGCAGCAACCCTTACTGTTCTGCAGCTGCTGCAGGTGACCCCCAGGCAAGCAGGGCCTGGAGAGGACCTCAGCAGTCCTACAGCAGAGGGGCCAGACTGTTAGAAGGAAAGCTTAAAAAAATTAAAAAAAAAAAAAAAAATAAAGAAGTAACTTCAGCATCCACGAACTAGAAGCTCACTCAGAGACCCAATCTGAAAGACAGTAATTACAAAGACAACAGGTGGATAAACCCACAAAAATGGGAAGAAACCAGCGCAAAAAGGATGAAAACTCCCAAAACCAGAACACCTCTCCTCCTAAAAGGGATCATAACTCCTCACCAGCAAGGGAACCAGACTGGATGGAGAAGGAGGGTGATGAAATGACAGAATCAGACTTCAGAAGGTGGGTAGTAAGAAACTACAGTGAGCTAAAAGAACATGTCCTAACCCAACGTAAAGAAAATAGGAACCTTGAAAAAAGATTGGACGAACTGCTAACGAGAATGGACAGCATAGACAGGATTATAAGTGAATTGATGGAGCTGAAAAACACAACACGAGAACTTCGTGAAGCATGCACAAGCTTCAACAGCCGAATTGACCAAGCAGAAGAAAGGATATCAGAGGTCGAAGATCAACTCAATGAAATAAAATGAGAGGACAAGATTAGAGGAAAAAAAAGGTAAAACGGAATGAACAAAGTCTCCAAGAAATATGGGACTATGTGAAAAAACCTAATCTATGTTTGAAAGGTGTACCTGAATGTGACGGAGAGAATGAATCCAAGCTGGAAAATACTCTTCAGGATATCATCCAGGAAAACTTCCCCAATCTAGCAAGGCAGGCCAATATTCCAATCCAGGAAATACAGAGAATCCCGCAAAGATATTCCTCCAGAAGAGCAACCCCAAGGCACATAATCGTCAGATTCACCAGGGCTGAAATGAAAGAGAAAATGCTAAGGGCAGCCAGAGAGAAAGGTCGGGTTACCCACAAAGGGAAGCCCATTAGACTCACAGCAGATCTCTCAGCAGAAACCCTACAAGCCAGAAGAGATTGGGGGCCAATATTCAACATCCTTAAAGAAAAGAACTTTCAACCCAGAATCTCCTATCCAGCCAAACTAAGCTTCATAAGTGATGGAAAAATAAAATCCTTTGTGAACAAGCAAGCACTCAGAGATTTCATCACCACCAAACCTGCTCTACAAGAACTCCTGAAAGAGGCTCTACACATATAAAGGAATAACCAGTACCAGCCACTCCAAAAACACACCAAATGGTAAAAGAGCATCAACACAATCAAGAAGCTGCATCAACTAACCAACAAAACAGCCAGGTAGCATCAAAATGACAGAATCAAATTCACACATAACAATACTATCCCTAAATGTCAATGGACTAAATGCCCCAATCAAAAGACACAGACTGGCAAATTGGATAAAAAGCCAAAACCCATCAGTGTGCTGTATCCAGGAAACCCATCTTACATGCAAGGATACACAAAGGCTCAAAATAAAGGGATGGAGGAAGATCTACCAAGCAAATGGAGAGCAAAAAAAAGCAGGAGTTGCAATTCTCATCCCTGATAAAATAGACTTTAAAGCAACAAAGATCAAAAGAGACAAAGAAGGACATTACATAATGGTAAAAGGATCACTGCAACAAGAAGAGCTAACGATCCTAAATATATACGCACCCAATACAGGAGCACCCAGATACATAAGGCAAGTTCTCAATGACCTACAAAGAGACTTAGACTCCCACACAATAATAGTGGGAGACTTTAACACCCCATTGTCAATATTAGACAGATCAACCAGACAGAAAATCAACAAGGATATCCAGGACCTGAACTCAGACCTAGAACAAGCAAACCTAATAGACATTTACAGAACTCTCCACCCCAAATCCACAGAATATACATTCTTCTCAGCACCACATCACACCTACTCTAAAATAGACCACATAATTGGCAATAAATCACTCCTCAACAAATGCAAAAGAACAGAAATCATAACAAACAGTCTCTCAGACCACAGTGCAATCGAGTTAGAACTCAAAATGCAGAAACTAACTCAGAACCGCACAGTTTCATGGAAACTGAACAACTTGCTCTTGAATGTTGACTGGATAAACAATGAAATGAAGGCAGAAATAAAGATGTTCTTCGAAACCAATGAGAACAAAGACACAACATACCAGAATCTCTGGGACACATTTAAAGCAGTCTCTAGAGGAAAATATATAGCAATGAGTGCTCACATGAGAAGAAAGGAGAGATCTAAAATTGACACGCTATCATCAAAATTGAAAGAGCTAGAGGAGCAAGATCAAAAAAACTCAAAACCTAGCAGAAGACAGGAAATAACTAAGATCAGAGCAGAACTGAAGGAAATAGAGACACAAAAAACTCTTCAAAAAATCAATAAATCCAGGAGCTGTTTTTTTGAAAAGATCAACAAAATAGACCACTAGCCAGATTAATAAAAAAGAAAAGAGAGAATAACCAAATTGATGCAATAAAAAACGATAAAGGGGGTATCACCACAGATTCCACAGAAATCCAAACTATCATCAGAGATTATTACAAACAACTCTATGCACATAAACTAGTAAACCTGGAAGAAATGGATAAATTCCTGGACACCTGCATCCTCCCAAGCCTAAACCTGGAAGAAGCCAAAACCCTGAATAGACCAATAACATGGTCTGAAGTTGAGGCAGCAATAAAGAGCCTACCACCCAAAAAAAGCCCAGGTCCAGATGGGTTCACAGCTGAATTCTACCAGACATACAGAGAGGAGCTGATACCATTCCTTCTGAAACTATTCCAGACAATCCAAAAAGAGGGAATCCTTCCCAAATCATTTTATGAGACAAACATCATCCTGATACCAAAACCCGGCAGAGACTCAACAAGAAAAGAAAATTTCAGGCCAATATCCATGATGAACATAGATGCAAAAATCTTCAATAAAATACTGGCAAACCGATTGCAACAGCATATCAAAAAGCTCATTCACCATGATCAAGTAGGATTCATCCCTGGGATGCAAGGCTGGTTCAACATACGCAAGTCCATAAACGTAATTCACCACATAAACAGAACCAAAGACAAAAACCACATGATTATCTCAATTGATGCAGAGAAGGCTTTTTGACAAAATTCAATAACCCTTTATGCTAAAAACCCTCAATAAACTAGGTATTGACGGAACGTATCTCAAAACAATAAAAGCTATTTACGACAAACCAACAGCCAATATCATACTGAATGGGCAAAAACTGGAAGCATTCCATTTGAAATCTGGCACTAGACAAGGATGCCCTCTCTCACCATTCCTATTCAATATAGTACTGGAAGTTCTAGCCAGAGCAATCAGGCAAGAAAAAGAAATAAAGGGTATCCAAATTAGAAAGGAGGAAATCAAATTGTCTCTATTTGCAGATGACATGATTGTATATCTGGAAGACCCCATCATCTCAGCCCAAAGTCTCCTGAAACTGATAAACAACTTCAGCAAAGTCTCAGGATACAAAATCAACGTGCAAAAATCACAAGCATTCCTATACACCAGTAATAGACTTCAAGAGAGCCAAATCAAGAACGAACTGCCATTCACATTTGCTACAAAGAGAATAAAATACCTAGGAATACAACTAACAAGGAACGTAAAGGACCTCTTCAAGGAGAACTACAAGCCATTGCTCAACAAAATAAGAGAGGACACAAACAGATGGAGAAACATTCCATGTTCATGGTTAGGAAGAATCAACATCGTGAAAATGGCCATACTGCCCAAAGTAATTTACAGATTCAATGCTATTCCCATCAAGCTACCAATGACCTTCTTCACAGAACTGGAAAAAAACACCTTAAACTTCATATGGAATCAAAAGAGAGCCCGCATAGCCAAGTCAATTCTAAGCAAAAAGAACAAAGCAGGAGGCATCACACTACTAGACTTCAAACTATATACTACAAGGCTACAGTAATCAAAACAGCATGGTACTGGTACCAAAACAGAGATATAGACCAATGGAACAGAACAGAGGCCTCACAGGAAATACAACATACCCACAACCATCTGACCTTTGACAAACCTGACAAAAACAAGCAATGGGGAAAGGACTCCCTGTTTAATAAATGGTGTTGGGAAAACTGGCTAGCCATGTGCAGAAAGCAGAAACAGGACCCCTTCCTGACACCTTACACCAAAATTAACTCCAGATGGATTAAAGACTTAAACATCAGACCTAACACCATAAAAACCCTAGAAGAAAATCTAGGCAAAACCATTCAGGACATAGGCGTAGGCAAGGACTTCATGACCAAAACGCCAAAAGCAATGGCAACAAAAGCCAATATAGACAAATGGGACCTAATGAAACTCCACAGCTTCTGCACGGCAAAAGAAACAGTCAGTAGAGTGAATCGGCAAGCAACAGAATGGGAAAAAATTTTTGCAGTCTACCCATCTGACAAGGGGCTGATATCCATAATTTACAAAGAACTAAAGCAGATCTACAAGAAAAAAAACAAACAAGCCCATTCAAAAATGGGCGAAGGATATGAACAGATACTTTACAAAAGAAGACATACAGGAGGCCAACAAACATATGAAAAAATGCTCATCATCACTGGTCATCAGAGAAATGCAAGTCAAAACCACATTGAGATACCATCTCACACCAGTTAGAATGGCGATCATTAAAAAATCTGGAAACAACAGATGCTGGAGAGGATGTGGAGAAATAGGAACACTTTTACACTGTTGGTGGGAATGTAAATTAATTCAACCATTGTGGAAGACAGTGTGGCGATTCCTCAAGGACCTAAAAATAGAAATCCCATTTGACCCAGCAATCCCATTACTGGGTATATATCCAAAGGATTATCAATCATTCTACTATAAGGACACGTGCACACGAATGTTCATTGCAGCACTGTTTACAATAGCAAAGACCTGGAACCAACCCAAATGCCCAATGATGATAGACTGGATAGGGAAAATGTGGTACATATACACCATGGAATATTACGCAGCCATCAAAAATGATGAGTTCACGTCCTTTGTAGGGACATGGATGAACCTGGAAACCATCATTCTCAGCAAACTGACACAAGAGCAGAAAATCAAACACCGTATATTCTCACTCACAGGCGGGTGTTGAACAATGAGAACACATGGACACAGGGAGGGGAACACTACACACTGGGGTCCGTTGGGGGGAAATGGGAGAGGGACGGGGTGGTGGGGAGGTGGGAAGAGATAGCATGGGGAGAAATGACAGATACAGGTGAGGGGACGGAAGACAGCAAACCACACTGCCATGTGTGTACCTATGCAACAATCTTGCATGTTCTTCACATGTACCCCAAAACCTAAAATGCATTAAAAAAAAAAAAAGCCAAAACCCATCAGTGTTCTGTATCCAGGAAACCCATCTCACATGGAAGGATACACAAAGGCTCAAAATAAAGGGATGGAGGAAGATTTACCAAACAAATGGAGAGCAAGAAAAAACAGGAGTTGCAATTCTCATCTCTGATAAAACAGACTTTAAAGCAACAAAGATCAAAAGAGACAAAGAAGGACATTACCCAACGGTAAAAGGACCAATGCAACACGAAGAGCTAGTGATCCTAAATATATATGCACCCAATACAGGAGCACCCAGATACATAAGGCAAGTTCTTAATGATTTACAAAGAGACTTAGACTCCCAAACAATAATACTGAAAGACTTTAACATCCCATTGTCAATATTAGACAGATCAACGAGACAGAAAATTAACAAGGATATCCAGGACTTGAACTCAGATCTGGACCAAGCAAACCTAACAGACATTTACAGAACTCTCCAGCCCAAATCCACAGAATATACATTCTTCTCAGCACCACATCACACCTACTCTAAAATTGACCACATAATTGGAAGTAAATCACTCCTCAGCAAATGCAAAAGAACGGAAATCATAACAGTCTCTCAGACCACAGTACAATCAAGTTAGAACTCAGAATTCAGAAACTAACTCAGAATCGCACAGCTCCATGGAAACTGAACAACTGGCTCTTGAATGTTGGCTGGATAAACAATGAAATGAAGGCAGAAATAAAGATGTTATTTGAAACCAACGAGAACGAAGACACAACATACCAGAATCTCTGGAACACATTTAAAGCAGTCTCTAGAGGAAAATATATAGCAGTAGATGCCCACATGAGAAGCAAGGAGAGATCTAAAATTGACACCCTATCATCAAAATTGAAAGAGCTAGAGGAGCAAGATCAAAAAACCTCAAAACCAGCAGAAGACAAGAAATAACTAAGATCAGAGCAGAACTGAAGGAGATAGAGACACAAAAAACTCTTCAAAAAACCCAATAAATCCAGGAGCTGGTTTTTTTGAAAAGATCAATGAAATAGACCACTAGACAGATTAATAAAAAAGAAAACAGAGAATAACAAGTAGATGCAATAAAAAACGATAAAGGGGATATTACCACAGATTCTACAGAAATTCAAACCATCATCAGAGATTATTACAAACAGCTCTACGCACATAAACTACTAAACCTGAAGAAATGGATAAATTCCTGGACACTTGCATCCTCCCATGCCTAAACCAGGAAGAAGTTGAAACCCTGAATAGACCAATAACAAGGTCTGAAGTTGAGGCAGCAATTAAGAGCCTACCACCCAAAAGAAAGCCCAGGTCCAGATGGGTTCACAGCTGAATTCTACCAGACATACAAAGAGGAGCTGGTGTCCTTCCTTCTGAAACTATTCCAAATGATCCAAAAACAGGGAATCCTTCCCAAATCATTTTATGAGACCAACATCATCCTGATACCAAAACCTGGTTAAGACTGAGCAAGAAAAGAAAACTTCAGGCCAATATCCATGATGAACATAGATGCAAAAATCGTCAATAAAATACTGGCAAGCCGATTGCAACAGCACATCAAAAAGCTTATCCATCACGATCAAGTAGGATTCATCTCGGGGATGCAAGGCTGGTTCAACATATGCAAGTCTATAAACGTAATTCACCACATAAACAGAACCAAAGACAAAAGCCACATGATTATCTCGATTGATGCAGAGAAGGCTTTTGACAAAATTCAACAGCGCTTTATGCTAAAAACCCTCAATCAACTAGGTACTGACGGAACGTATCTCAAAACAATAAAAGCTATTTACGACAAACCAACAGCCAACATTATACTGAATGGTCAAAAACCAGAAGCATTCCATTTGAAATCTGGCACTAGAAAAGGATGCCCTCTCTCACCACTCCTATTCAATATAGTACTGGAAGTTCTAGCCAGAGCAATCAGGCAAGAAAAAGAAATAAAGGGTATTCAAACAGGAAAGGAGGAAGTCAAATTGTCTCTATTTGCAGACGACATGATTGTATATCTAGAAGACCCCGCCGTCTCAGCCCAAAATCTCCTGAAACTGATAAGCAACTTCAGCAAAGTCTCAGGATACAAAATCAATGTGCAAAAATCACAAGCATTCCTATACACCAATAACAGACTTAAAGAGAGCCAAATCAAGAACTAACTGCCATTCACAATTGCTTCAAAGAGAATAAAATACCTAGGAATACAACTAACAAGGAACATAAAGGACCTCTTCAAGGAGAACTACAAGCCACTGCTCAACAAAATAAGAGAGGACACAAACAGATGGAGAAACATTCCATGTTCATGGTTAGGAAGAATCAATATTGTGAAAATGGCCATACTGCCCAAAGTAATTTACAGATTCAATGCTATCCTCATCAAGCTACCAATGACCTTCTTCACAGAACTGGAAAAAAAACACCTTAAACTTCATATGGAATCAAAAGAGAGCCCGCATAGCCAGGTCAATTCTAAGGAAAAAGAACAAAGCAGGAGGCATCACACTACTAGACTTCAAACTATACTACAAGGCTACAGTAATCAAACAACATGGTACTGGTACCAAAACAGAGATATAGACCAATGGAACAGAACAGAGGCCTCGGAGGTGACACAACATATCAACAGCCATCCAATCTTTGACAAATCTGACAAAAACAAGCAATGGGGAAAGGATTCCCTGTTTAATAAATGGTGTTGGGAAAACTGGTTAGCCATGTGCAGAAAGCAGAAACTGGACCCCTTCCTGACACCTTACACCAAAATTAACTCCAGATGGATTAAAGACTTAACATCAGACCTAACACCATAAAAACCCTAGAAGAAAATCTAGGCAAAACCATTCAGGACATAGGCGTAGGCAAGGACTTCATGACCAAAACACCAAAAGCATGAGCAACAAAAGCCAAAATAGACAAATGGGACCTAATCAAACTCCACAGCTTCTGCACGGCAAAAGCAACAGTCATTAGAGTGAATCGGCAACCAACAGAATGGGAAAAAAATTTTTGCAGTCTACTCATCTGAGAAAGGGCTGATATCCAGAATTTACCAAGATCTAGAACAGATTTACAAGAAAAAAACAAACAAGCCCATTCAAAAGTGGGCGAAGGATATGAACAGGCACTTTGCAAAAGAAGACATACACGAGGCCAACAAACATATGAAAAAATGCTCACCATCACTGGTCATTAGAGAAATGCAAATCAAAACTACTTTGAGATACCACCTCATTCCAGTTAGAATGGCAATCATTAAAAAATCTGGAGACAACAGATGCTACAGAGGATGTGGAGAAATAGGAACACTTTTACACTGTTGGTGGGAGTGTAAATTAGTTCAACCATTGTGGAAGACAGTGTGGCGATTCCTCAAGGACCTAGACATAGAAATTCCTTTTGACCCAGCAATCCTAGTACTGGGTATATATCCAAAGGATTATCAATCATTCTACTATAAGGACACATGCACACGAATGTTCATTGCAGCACTGTTTACAATAGCAAAGACCTGGAACCAACCCAAATGCCCATTGATGATAGACTGGACAGGGAAAATGTGGCACATATACACCATGGAATATTATGCAGCCATCAAAAACGATGAGTTCGTGTCCTTTGTAGGGACACAGATTAACCTGGAAACCATCACTCTTAGCAACCTGACACAAGAACAGAAAATCAAACACTGCATGTTCTCACTCATAGGCGGGTGCTGAATAATGACAACACATGGACACAGGGAGGGTAGCATCACACACTGGGGTCTGTTGGGGAGGAAATAGGGGAGGGACAATGGGGGGTGAGGAGTTGGGGAGAGAGAGCATGGGGAGAAATGCCAGATATAGGTGAAGGGGAGAAAGGCAGAAAATCATGCTGCCATGTGTGTACCTATGCAACAATCTTGCATGTTCTTCACACGTACCCCAAAATCTAAAATGCAATTAAAAAAAAGAAAATAGAAAAAAAAATTCTCTTGAACATAAGTTGGAATAAACTGATCCAATAAAGCTGGAGTCCCTTGGAAGGGATAGTTATTGAGGTCAATGTGTGAGATTTGTTCTGATCCCAGGAGGTCCTCTCACTTGCCTTTCTTTTTGAATCTTTCTAGCAACTAAGTGGTTGACAGTTTAGCTTATATCTCCAGTGATTCTGCCAATCTCCTTTCATTTGCCTTTTACCACAGCCCACTGTTTTTGAGGGGGTCCTTAGGCTTGAAGTCCATACCATGTTACAAATGAAGTCGGTTTCTTTGAAAAAAGATTCAGAGCTCTTTTTTATGTCTTGCTTCTTCCCTCAGGCAAAAATCTGTCACACTTCTCTCTTTGGGACATCCCCACTTCAGAAGCTGAGCACTTAGTGAAGGGAGAGAAAATAGCCTCAGAAATTTTTGGTTTGCCTCTCCTGGCTTGGAACCTCTGATTTGTGAACTACAAATGAGCCAGGGTAGGATAATTTAAATCATAGTATTCCCAGCATATCACACTTTTGATAAAGCTTCCAACTCATGAGTGGGGAGTGGGAAGAGGTAAAGGACAACATCCAACTTCTCAGCTGCACTCACCTGGAAGGTAGCCTTAGAACAGGTAGCTGAAGGCAAAAGGAGAGATGCTGTTGTCCTGCCCATCCCGAGAAGACAGTTTTCTGACTGGGGGCTGGGGAAAGATGCACCTGTCCACAGTAGAGTTTTCATTTTGCTGAGCTGAGAGGAAGAAGGGTGAGTGCAATCAGTTCAAATATCACAAACCCTTGCCATTGTTACTACATTTTAGTAGATTTTCTTGAGTAACTGATTTTTCATTTGTTGTATGCTCTTAATATAATTTCCATAAGCTTTAAATGGTTGGATAGTTTTTATAATTTTAATCAGTTTCACAGGAGAGTGAGAATACAGTCTCTTACACTATCATAACAAAAGTGTAACTCAAAGAAGGATACTTTCTTAATCTTATAAAGAGCAGCTACAAAATTTCTACAGTTGACATCATACTTAATGGTGAAAAACTGAATGATTTCCCTGAGATGAGGCATAAGGAAGATGTAATCTCTCCCAGTTTTTATTTATTTCAACCTCATAATGGAAACCAATGCAATAAGGCAAGAAAAATAAATGAAAGGCATATAGACTGAAAAGGAAGAAACAGAACACTTATATTTGTATACAATGTAATTACGTATGTAGAAAATCCCAGATAATTTACAAAAAGCTTCTAGCACAAATAAATGAATTTAGCAAGGTTGTAGAATATAAGCTCAATCTGTAAACACCAAATATATTTCTATATACTAGCAATATAGAATTGAAATTCAAAATTTGCAAAACAAATTTATCACAGTACAAAACATAAAATACTTAGGTGTAAATCTAACAAAATACGTATAGCATCTATATGCTGAAAACTACGAAACACTGAGGAAGAAATAAAAGAAGCCCTAAATAGGTAGAGAGATACCCATTATTATGGATTAGAAGATTCAATATTGTTAAGATGTTAATCCTCCTTAAATTGGTCTAGAGATTAAACCCAATCTTATTTAAAACCCCAGCGTTTAAAAATAAATATTAACAAGCTGTTCCTAAAATTTATATCGAAAGGCATGGGAACCAGAAGAGCCAAAACAACTGGAAAAAGAACAAAACTGGAGAACTCATACTACCTAATTTTAAGACTTACTATAAAGCTACAGTAATCATGACAACGTACTATGGATAAAATAGTCACATGGAACAACAGAATGGAATAGAGTCCAGAAACAAACCTACAAACATGGCTTTGACAAAGATTCAAAAGGCATTCAGTGGAGAAGGAATAATTTTTTTAAGAAATTGTGTTCAATTGAATTTTCTGATGCAAAGAAGTTAACCTTGATCCAGACATTACATTTCATACAAAACAAACAAACAAACAAAAAATCAAACAAACAAACCTGAAAATGAATTACAGATCTAAATGTAAAGTGTGATACTATAAAACTTCCATAAGAAAACATTGGACAATGTCTTTATAACTGTGAATTAGGCAAAGTTTTTAGATATGATACTAAAATCGGGATTCATAAGAAAAAAAAGACTTCATTAAAATTAAAAACTGTTGCTCTGGAAAAGTCACTGTTAAGAGAATAAAAACAAGACAAACATTGGGAGAAAATATCTGCAAATCACATTTGTGACAAAGAATTTGTGTCCTATATACATAAATAACTTCTAAAGTTCAACAAGACACTAAATAACCCAGTTTTTAAAATGAGAAAAAGATCTAAATAGACACCTCATCAAAGAAGATATACAAATAGCAAATAAGCATATGAAAAGATTCCCAATGTCCATTAGTCATTAGAAAACTACAAATTAAAATTGTAACAAGATATCATTATAATCCTATTAGAACAGCTAAAATAAAAAAATTTCAACAACACTAAGTGTTGAGAAGGATGTAGAGTGATTTTAACATACTGCTCTTGGGACTGGCAAATGTTACAACTATTGTGAAAGACAGTTTGGAAGTTTCTAATACAGTTTACTATAACCAGCAATTCCACTCTTACTAAATAAAATCTTATGATCACATATAAACCTGTACACCAATTTTAATAGCCAAACTGAAAACAATACTATGTCCTTCAACCGAGGAAAAAATAAAAAAACTGGGGTACTTCCTTGCAATGGCATACCACTCAGTCTTGTAAAGGAGCAAACTATAATAGGCAGGGATCTCTAGAGGGACAGAATAATAGAGTAGATATGCAAAAGGGAGTTTGTTGAGATCACAAAGTGAAGTCCCACAATAGGCTGAATGCAAGCTGAGGAGCAAGGAAGCCAGTCTGAGTCTGAAAGCTGAAGAACTTGGAGTCCGACATTTGAGGGCAGGAAGCATGCAATACGGGAGAAAGATGTAGGCTGGGAGACTCAGCCAGGCTATTCTTTTCATGTTCTTCTGCCTGCTTTTATTCTTGCCGTGCTGGCAGCTGATTAGATAGTGCCCACTCAGATTGAGGGTGGGTCAGCCTTTCATGTCCACTGCCTCAAAGGTTAATCTCCTTTGGCAACACCCTCACTGACACATCCAGTGACAATACTGTGCATCCTTCAATCCAATCAAGTTGACACTGAATATTAACCATCACACTATTGATACACAGAGAAACACAGATGATTATTACATACATTCTGCTAAGTGAAAGAAGCCAGACTCAAAAGGTTCCGTATTTGATGACACCATTTATATGACATTTTAAAAAAGGGCAGAACAATAGGGGTGGAGTCCAGAGTAGGAGTTGGAGGAAGAGATGGATTACAAAGGGACTGTGTGAGGAAATTTTGGAGTAATCGGATGTATCGTGACTGTGGTAGTGAATACCCGACGATTTATTTTATCACAGTTCATAGAGCTCATCACAGAGTTTACGCTGAAAAGCAAAAACGGGATATAGGGGAGATAAAAAATGAAATGCAAACTGCAACAAATGAACCTGACTCTACTACACATGCATGATATATGCACACTGAAAAAGTGGGAAAGAAAAAAGTGAACCTAAGTTACGTTGTAAAATATTTGATGTTTCTTTCACTAGACAAAGTAAAGATAAAGAGAAGAAGAATTGTGCAAGTTCTTTGGTTAGTAAATCTGTTTCTCATGGGAGTGTGAGATTGCAGTTCTGAAACTTTATGTGTACAGAAGAGTTGAACAGATAAATAAGTGTATTTTAGATAATACAGGCCAGATTTCTGACAGTTGGGAAAAGAAATTACAAATAAGGAAAGGAGAAGGCTAGAATGAACCTTGAGATGATGAATTGGAATGAGAGGTACTGGTATGAATTCACTTAAAAACAACATACACATGGATGGATGGATGGATGGAAGGATGGATGAATGGATACAGATAGATACAGACATAAATATGTATATTGCATGGAGAAGAATAAATTATATACTTCTAAGTTATGTTTGCTGAGGTGGCTTAGAAGCACTGACACCCTAGTGATAACGGGCATCCATAATGCTCTAAATTTGGTTTCTAAGTATCATTCATCAGTTAAAAGGAACCAGAGCATTTTTTTGAAGTGTTTGATTCTAGTATGGGGTAGGGATAATACAAGACGATCCCGGAGCATCTTGTAGTGACAGAAAGTCAGAAATTGCTGATAAAAGAAGGGAACATTGTGAAAAGGCCCAAGAGCCAACCTCAAAGAGGCCCCAATGGCCAACGCTCAAACAACTTGAGCAACAAAATAAGTAGTGACACTATTCAGACATAATACAATAAAATACACATCTGTGTGTCCATATTGGTATACGTAAACAATTGAATACATAAATGAATAGAAGGTATAAACTGTTCCTTACAGGAGAATCCTGGTTACTGTAAGTAGGAGAAAAGAAGGAAATAGAAACCATATTAAATACAGAATAATTGTTGCAGAGAAGATGCACAGATATGTATGCTACAATTAGAGGTTAGAAGTTTGAGTAGATATAGAATATCTGCACAAAGTACCTCCCCCAAAATATGTATCAGTAACAAAAGAAAAACTGTGACCTTCCAGTAGAGAAACCTGGCAGACATCAATCAAAGTAATAAAGATGGCTGGGCATGGTGTCTCACGCCTGTAATCCCAGCACTTTGGGAGGCCGAGGCAGGCGGATCACCTGAGGTCAGGAGTTCAAGACCAGTCTGGCAGAAATGGTAAAACCTCGTCTCTACTAAAAAGAAAAAATTTAGCTGGGCATGGTGGCAGGTGCCTGTAATCCCAGCTACTCAGGAGGCGAAGGCAGGAGAACTTCTTGAAGCTGGGAGGTGCAGGTTGCAGTGAGCCAGGATCGCGCCATTGCACTCCCATGTGGGTGATGAGTGAAACTCCGCCTCAAAAAAAAAAAAAAAAAAGCCCACAAAGTAATAAAGATTAACATCTTAACATTGCTGGGTGTGGTGGCTCACATCTGTAAAACCAGCACTTTGGGAGGCCAAAGTGGGAAGATTGTTTAGAGGACAGTAGTTTGAGACCTGCCTGGGCAACGGAGTGAGACTGTCTCTACAAATAAATCAAAAAAATACCCAGTTAGCTGGGCGTGGTGGCCTGAGCCTAGAACCCCAGCTACTTGGGAGGCTAAGGCTGTTTCAAAGAATAAAACAAAACAAAAGATTAACATCACTGGGAGAAAGACGGATATCATGAAAGCCCCAATCCAATGCGCTGAGAAGGACACATCATTTCTTTGGGTGGCAACAAGGCTGTAGTCTCCACCGCCAAAAACTCACCGAGTGGTTGTGGACTAACTGCCATTCTCTGGGCCTCAGTCTCCTCATATACATTGAAGAATTGTTGCCCAGGCTAAAGTCCAAACGGCACGATCTCGGCTCACTGCAACCTCTGCCTCCAGGGTTCAAGTGACTCTCCTGCCTCAGCCTCCTGAGTAGCTGGGAATACAGGCGCCTGCCACCATGCCCAGTTAATTTTTGTATTTTTAGTAGACATGGGGTTTCACCACGCTGGCCAGGCTGGTCTCGAACTCCTGACCTCGGGTGATTCAGCCGCCTCGGCCTCCCAAAGTGCTGAGATTACAGGTGTGAATCCCGCACCTGGCCAGCGAATACCCTTTACCCTCATCTGATCTACATATGAATGAACAATCAATTGATCTGCTGTATTCCCCACAGCAGATTCTTCTCATCAGGGTGTAGACATAATCCAAGAGTGCTGCGTTTCAGTGTGGCCTTGAAGGAGTTAAGTGAAATAAAGAATATTATCAATATTGTATCAGTCACAGATGAGAAACTGCATACCAGGATCAGTGTAATTCATTCATTGGTTTATGGACACCAGGTCCTCCGGGGACTGTCACAAATCCACTTGATGTTCCTGAGTGAGAGATTTAGCATTTGGATCTTTGATTTAGCTGAAAGATGTGTAAAAACTCATGCAGTCAGACAACTCCCTACAGGCGATTCATCTTTGTTGGCTTTTACGTAACAGTTATTCCAATCAAGTGTCAGCAGTGACTTAAGCTCTGTAACTTGCCTCTGAATTCACGTTTCTGAGACGCTGGGACACGAAGAAACAGCGGCAGGAACAAGAAGGCCCTTCTGGGAGAAGAAAGCCTTCTTGCTCTTTTTGTTTCTTTGGAATTGGCAGACACACCTGGGGAGGCTGCATTCTGAGCCGGGAGGCAGCTTCTGGCTTCCAAGGTTTCAGTCCTGCATGAGGTCTTGTGTTTCTTGTGCAGAGTGCCAGGGTGGGGTGGGGGTGGGGGTGGGAGAGGCATAGTTCCTGGGAGAAAGGGGCACTGAGGGTCCTCAGAGCTGCTGTTGGGGTCTTACAGGAACCCCAGGTCCACAGCTGCTCCCTGGCTACCCAGCGGACACAGAGGATCTGAAGACCTGTAGCTGACCGATTACCCCAGGTGGGAGGCCTAACTCTGCAGTTAATGACTGGATAGATAGCGCTTCGTAGTTTCTTCCACCAGAATTTCTCCTGCCCCTTACCACAGCAGCCTCCATCCTGCACTAAGGCTCTTTGATTTCTCATCAACTGTGTCAAAAGTGGGGGAAGGAGAGAAGGCCAAGGGTTGCTTGTCCTAGTGCCTCCAGCAAGAGTAGAAGTACAAGCGGAGGCCGGGCGTGGTGGCTCACGCCTGTAATCCCAGGACTCTGGGAGGCCGGAGCAGAGGATCACTTGAGGTCAGGACTTAGGGATCAGCCTGGCCAGCATGGCAAACCCAATCTCTACTAAAAATACAGAAATTAGCCAGGTGTGGTAGTATACACCTGTAACCCCAGCTACTCGGGAGGCTGAGACAGGATAATCGCTGGAACCTGGGAGGTGGAGATTGCAGTGAGCTAAGATCATGCCATTGCACTCCAGCCTGAGTGACAGAGTGACACTCTGTCTTAAAAAAAAAAAAAAAAAAAAAAGTGTAAGTGGACTGTTCTGTGCATAATTTAAGAGAGAAATAAAGCAGTGCAATGGCCTATCCACATGAAGGGGCCTCCAATATCACTGTTATTAACAGACGATATTTAGGATGTGTTTGGTGAGTGTCATCCCAGGTTGGAGAAAGCCCTTCCGAGAATAAAGCATTCATCCTTCAAGCAAACTTGTCAAGAAAGCCCGTGTGCCATATCCATTTTATAGAGACGGAAACTACAGTGCAGAGTGGCGCGTAAATTGAGTAAGGTCATCTGGCTGGTAAAATGGCAGAGCTAGACTTAAAGCCAGCTCTGTTGACCTCCGAAGCAATGCTCACAACCACTGTGTTAGCTCACATTTTTGTAGCATGGTAGAGAGCTATCCTGCCTCACCCATCACTTGTTGAGGGTGTTTGCAGGCTGGTGCGGGGGCATCAGGCGTTTCACTGGGTGGTGAGTGGGGGCAGCTTTCAAGTTTCCTGAGGAAGCCATTCCCAGGCAGTGCAGCCGTGATTATTAAGTACCAGAGGAAGAACGTGTAGGGACATCTCCAAGCAAGGAAACTGGCACAAGGACCCTATCACGTCGGGCTCTGAGCTGTACGGCCCAGAGTAAGGTGTGGCAAAATCCCATATTAAAGTTCCCTGTCACAGTCAGTGCTTGCCTTCTAGCCAGAGAACTGGCTGTGAGAAGCAGACCCACTGAGGCAGTACAAGAAATTAGCCAGGCAGATGACAGCTCGGAAGGAAATTACACGGAAGGCAGCACAGAAACAGCTGGAAAACACAAGGCACTGAGATGCCTGCAGGATGAAGTGAAGGTTCCTTTTTTTTTTTTTTTTTTTTTTGAGACACAGTTTCACTCTTGTTGCCAGGCTGGAGTGCAGTGGTGCAATCTCAACTCACTGCAACGTTCCGCCTCCTGGGTTCAAGCAAATTCTCTTGCCTCAACTTCCTGTGTATCTGGGATTACAGGCACCCAATACCACACCTGGCTAATTTTTATATTTTTCGTAGAGATTGGGTTTCACCATGTTGGCAAGGCTGGTCTCGAACTCCTGACCTCAGGTGATCTACCTGGCTTGGCCTCCCAAAGTGCTGGGATTACAGGTGTGAGCCACCACTTGTGGTGCCTT
The DNA here is from genome assembly GCF_048565385.1 of Saimiri boliviensis. NCBI lineage: Eukaryota > Metazoa > Chordata > Mammalia > Primates > Cebidae > Saimiri > Saimiri boliviensis. The sequence continues at coordinate 24,885,543 of NC_133462.1, read as the reverse complement.
CTTAATAGAGGTTCTAGAAGAATGGAATGGAGAGGAGATGAAAGAGGAAATTTCTGGAGAGATTATGGATAAGAATTGTTCAGATTTGATGAAAGACATGAATCTTCAGAATCAAGAGTCACAAAGAGTTCCAAGCGGGAAATGAAAAATAATAAATCCACAACAGGATATATCACAGGAAAACAACAATGAAAAAAAAAAAAAAAAAACAGAAAAAAAGTATCCCAGGTTAACAGGGTATTTATTAAAGAGACACAAGGGATCCTTTGGGGCTCTGGGGCATTGCCAGGCAGCTGCTGGGACCTCAGTGGACCCTGTGACCAGGGGTGGCCTCCTCTGCAGTGTTTCCTACTCTATCCTGGGAGTTGAGGGTGTGCATGACTGGGCAGCCAACACCTCTAGGGGAAGGCTGGAATGAATCCCAGCAGGAAGGGTCCCCTCTATCGCTGGTGGTGGTTCCGCCAGCCTCACCCACACCTTTGATCCAGAGGCGCTAGAGCAGAAAGGGCCAGGGTCTCAGCCACAGCAGCCCTGCATGCATTTACCACTCAGCCTTTGAGGAAGAGAGCCGGGAGCAGTCCAGAAAAGAAGTCTCCTTTTTCTTGTCAAATACCCATTAGATGATACGGTTGTGTAAAGTTCCTGGCACATAGTACATGCTCAGTAAAGCTGAGAGAGGATGTTTGCTTGAAAGCGGGTACTGTGTACCAGCAGTCTCTGTGTACGACAGTCAGTTCCCACCATGAGCTGCTTGGGAGGGAGGTACTGTCATCCCTATCTTACAGGGATTCTCTCCCTTGCTAGTGAGGCCCAGAGGTGCCAGAACATGAACTCAGGCAGTCCAGTTTCAGGGTGGTCATGAAATTTTTTTTTTTTTTTTTTTTTTTAAAGAAATTGGGTCTTATTCTGTCACCCTGCTGGGGTGTGGTGGCATGGTCATAGCTCCCTGCAGCCTCAAACTCTTGAGATCAAGCAATCCTCCTGCCTTAGCCTCCCAAGTTGATGGGACTACAGGTGCATACCACCACACTTGGTTACTTTGTTTTATTTAGGGAGATGGGGTCTTGCGACATTGGCCAGACTGGTCTCAAACTCTGCTTGGCCTTCCAAAGTGCTGAAGTTACAGGCATGAGCCACTACACCCACCTGAAATTTTAAGTATTTTCTAAAGGAAATACGGAGCTGTCAAAGTGTGGAATAGGGTAAGCACATAAAATGACACTTTGGAAAAAATGAATGGGCACGTTTTAATTTTACATTCCCAGAATTCAACCCAGTCATGCGTAGGGAACACCTATTGTGTGTATAATCTGCTTCCAATCCCAGGCCCTGCTTGTCTACAAGGTTAGCAAGTCGGGGGCGGGGGTGAGGGGGGAGTTAAAGTGAGTGGTCCTCATGCGATGGGAAGCCCAGAGTCCTCGGTCCTGGGTGCATTTCTCTCCTCTGCCCGCCCCGGGGAGCTGGGGACAGCTCATATGCAGTGGCTTCCTCAGGCTCCAGTTTCTTTTTAAGAGCCCTGGCTTGAAGCGGTTCCATTTGGGAGAGTTTCTCCGTAGCATTTGGTATGGAATTATTACCAAATGCTAGAGAGGAACCCTGCCAAATGCTGTATATCAGCTAAAACCCACACTCCTAAAGAATGAAATATTTATAATAAAAACAGACCCCAGAGAGGGGCACGCGCTGGGGCGCTCAGCGGCTGAGGGGCTCCTGGCTCAGGTGCTCGGAGCGGGTCTTACCTGCTGGTGCAGGTATTACCATCAGGGCAGCAGGCGCCAGGCGCTGCCAGGTGTTGCTGAACGAGGTCTTGCTCACGAAGAGAGGAGACTCTGCGTCTTGCCATTGCCTTAAGCCGCAGAAGACACGGATGAGCTGATTCCTCCCTGGAAACCGGCTTCCCCTCCTCGTAGAGTGCTCGGCATTCAGCAGGCACTCAATAAATGCTGCCAGCCCGCAAGCGTGGATTACTTCCAGTAACAGCAAAACCTTGCTCATCTGGAACCCACAGGGAATGGGATCCAGACTGCTGAGTTTTCGAGAGAGAGAGGGCCGTAAATTATTTTCATGTAACATTTTCAGATGGAAATCTCTGTAAGATGCGGTGCACATTTCCCTTCCTCCTTGCTTGGAGAATGTGGAACACCATTAACCTTTCCGTAATGGCTCAGGGTTGCCGCTGCTGAGCAGGAGGGAATGCAGCCCGCGGGGCTGGCGAGGTGTGCTGGGGCGTTTGCCCTCCACTAATGGCCTCTGTTCTCGGAGCTTCCTGACTTCTTTTGGCCGATCTCCTAGAGATTTTTGAGTTCTTCCCTTACCATCAGGCCTCTAGTTGTCACTCTCGTCGCTGTGGTCATCTCTCCCTTGCTAAACTGCCATTTCTAATTGGCTGTGGACTGGAAACCAGAACTCTAGGCTTAGGAGAGTGACGTGTGAAGTCAGCGTTCACCTGCTTTCATGAAGCATCTGACAGACCTGAGTTAAGCGCAGAAACTTCAGCATTCGCTGCCAGAGACGTTCTTGTGATTCTCCTTGTGATTTACAGCCCCAGCTCAGAAAAGAGAGGCTACAGCTTGAGAGGTAGCTGCTCTTCATCTGAGTTGCAAAGAGACCCTGAACACACCCATCTCTCAATCCCCCGTGGACGCCGGAGCTTGCAAATCTTTTCAAAAGAACTGCACTTCTTATGGTCTTCACCTTTTAACAAGATAAGCCCATTGACGATTGCTTCCCCGTTTGGAAGATCAGGAGAGTGGGGCTGAGGGAGGGATCACAGAAGACTGATTCTACAGCTGGGAGCCACCCTTAGGTGGGGATTCAGTGAGAGCCTGAACAAGTCAAGATCCCAGGAGGAACAAGATGCATGGATAAGGGGTGCCTGAGGGTGTCTGAAACAGGCCATTTACAGCAGTATGGGTGGGGCTCAGAGGACCACAATGGATGGGAAAGCTCTGGAGCTAGAAACTCCGGAAGTCATTCTCTCCCTCTTTGTGCCCCCAGCTGTAAGCACAGGGACTCCGTACATGGCAAGGGAGGGGACAGAGTCCTAGAACACGGAGTTCTGTGAGGCGGCAGCTCACAGGAGTAAGGGGGTAGCCAATGGAGCCCCGACATTGCCCTACCCTGGCCTGCTGCGGCTTAGGTGGGGGACCCCACACTCTCTTCCCTCCGGCCCTCCAGCCTCTTGCTGGTACCTCCCATTGCTGCATTGATCGTGAAGCCAGAGGACAAGGGAGTGTGGGGATGGAGTCTGTAGACATTCGAACGGCTCGGCCTCCCGGGGCCCAGGGTGGGGCGCAGGGGGAGGGAAAGTAGATCAGGATGTACGCGGAAGAATCAGCACAGAGCCTGATATCAGCGAGGTTATCCCACAGCAGCACGGCTCTGCAAATGTTTCCCTACGGCTCACGGGCTCTGCCCACGAGCATGCGCCCTGCCAGGTGGGATGGCTCAGCTGTGGGTGAGTCTGCAGGCTTGGCAGGACCTCTGAGGCACGTGCCTTATCTCCACCGCAGAAAGGCAAATTGTGCCTAAGTCCTGCTGTAGGCCCTCTAGACCAAGCTCGCCACTCCTCACCGCTTCCTCCTTTTCAGCTTAGCTCTGCTGAGCTGGAAAGCTTGGGCAGGAGGAGGGCAGTGTGGAGCAGTGGGAAGTGCACACGCGACCCTGGGAAACAGGCTCCCGGACCTACCCAGGACTGCCTTTTCCTTGATACCTTCCCCCGGCTCTCAATTTCTGCTTCAGTTAAGTGGCAGTAATCCATCTCCAGGCTTGGTAGTTGTAGGGGGTTGGGGGGGAGAAGACAGGTGAGGGACGCTTGGTCAACTCTAAGGGACTGTGCCAGGGAGAGATGCTGAGGTTGAGATCCTCATTGCCTGAGGAAGGATTTTTTTTTTTTTTCTTTTTTGAGATGGAATCTTGCTCTGTCACCCAGGCTGGAGTGCAGTGGCACGATCTCGGCTCATTGGAACCTCCGCCTCCCAGTTCAAGTGATTCTCCTCCCTCAGCCTCTAGAGTAGCTGAGTAGCTGGAATTACAGGCATGTGCCACATTGCCCAACTAATTTTTGTATTTTTAGTAGAGATGGGGTTTTATCTTGTTGGCCAGGCTGGTCTCAAACTCCTGACCTCAAATGATCCACCTGCCTCAGCCTCCCAAAGAGCTGGGATTATAGGCATGAGCCACTGCACTGGCCCCCTTCTTTCTTTCTGCAGAAGGAATGTATTAGTTTGTTCTCACACTGCTATAAAGAGCTACCTGAGACTGGGTAATACATGAAGCAAAGAGGTTTAATTGACACACAGTTCCGTAGGCTTAACAGGAAGCATGACTGAGAAGCCTCGGGAAACTTACAATTGTGGTGGAAGGGGAAGGAGAAGCAAAGACCTTCTTCTCATGGTGGCAGGAGACAAAGCGTGCGAAGGGGGAAATGCCACACACTTTTATACCATTAGATCTGTGAGAACTCACTCACTACCACAAGACCATCAAGGGAGAAATCTGCTCCCATGCTCCAGTCACCTCCCACCAGGCCCCTACTCGAATTCAACAAGAGATTTGAGCAGGGACACAAATCTTAACCATATCAGGGAGGAAGTCCTCTGGGCCTGTAGGGCCTTATCAGGTGTTCAGGCTCTGGGCTATGCTTGGGATTGGAGGCTAGGCAGAACCCAGAGTGGCCTGAGCCAGCCTACCCACCTCCGGGGCTCAGCAGGTGAGGGGTCCCTGACAACTCTGTCCAAAGCACACCTGGGGCAGGTGTTTTCCTCTCTCCCATGAACCTCTCCCTGTCCTACCTTCCCCAAACCACAAATACAGGTGTTTTGTTGAACTAAAATATTTGTTCCAAGGTATAGTGGTTCATGCCTGTAATCTTAGTTACTTGGAAGGCTGAGGTGGGAGGATCACTTAAGCCCAGGGGTTTGAGCCTTCGGTGAGCTATGACAGCGCCACCACACTCCAGCCTGGGAGACAGAGCAAGACTCTGTCTCTAAAAACAACAGCAACAAAGTTTGTTAACATGCTCATTGTATGAAATTTAGAAGACATTGACATTTAGAAGTTGAATCATGATTAATCCCACCATCCAGAAACACCATTAATATGAGGGTGAATTTCCTCCCATACCTTGTTTTTGTTTTTTGCACTATATATATATATATATATATATATATATATATATATATATATGTGTGTGTGTGTGTGTGTGTGTGTGTGTGTGTGTGTGTATAATGCAAAAATGTGTTCCTCCTGTCCTTCACGTTATTTGCTATATATACACACATAAAAAATAAGAATGCATGATACAGTGAGAGAAAAGAGGCTGCAAGGGAACTCACCCACGTGTTAATACTGATTGTCCTCTGCTTAATTCACAGGGCATATTGTGGGTCGCATTCACGCCTTCAGAGAGCATATTTATAGGTGCATGCATAAAACAGGCATCATGTTGTCAATAAAGCTTTGTACCCTGCTTTTTTTGGCTTTCCCCATCTGCTAGGTCAAATTAACCAAATGATGTTGATGAACGTAGGGCTTCTCAAATTCTAAAAACCCTCATCTTTCACTGGACACTGGTATTTTGTGGGATGTGGAGATAGGCATTCATTCACACTCACTCACTCACTCACGAGCCATGCTCTGAGTGCCTCTGAGTTCACTGCTGAGGACACAGAGAGGAAGAGTTCCGTCCCTGCCCCTGGAGAGCTCCTGCTTTAACGCTAATGGCCAGGCTATGGCGGTGCACAGCAGAGTTCAGCACAAGGACTCATGGAGTGTTTCTTGCCCCACGGGGCCCAGCCCACAGCTGGACGTGTGCCACACTGGTGTGCAGCCTTCGCTCTCCCCCACTGCTGCAAATCTCACTCGTCACAACATCTAGGTCTTACATGACACTCCTCACCCAAATCCTCCACATGCAGGGAGCCTGCCCACCCCCTTTCTCCCGCAGGAAAACCCTCTCCTCTTGGCTGGTGACCACATTCACCAGGTCAAGGACTGGAGTTGTTCATCTTTAAACTCCTGGATTGTGACTTATTTCCTATCTCCCAGGTGCGAGATGGATCCTTAAAGGTAATCTTTTAAATGCTTTCCTCTGGGAGTTGGCTTCCAGAATGTCAGTTCTGACGTGTTGCATTTTGTAGTATAACAGGACACATTCTCAGATGGGGTGGGAGAGCCCGCGACAGAATTCGTCTGGCAAATGTTGAGTCCTATCCTGGGTTTACCCAGGTGTGCAATTCTGTAGATGCCATGTGCTGCTGAGGCGACACTTCCTTTCCAGGCCCAGTGGGAAATGTGTTCCTCCTGTCCCCTACATTAGATGCTTCTCACTGGGCCTGGCACTTCCAAGGGGCAGAGATACATCTTCCATCATGAGAAAACCCTCACTTTCTTGTGCATTCACTGTAAAGTCTTGGTAGGTTAGAACACAAACATCTCAAGGTGTTGTACAGCCCTTAGCTCAAAACATTATATCTGGGCTGGGCGCAGTGGCTCGCGGCTGTAATTCCAGCACTTTAGAAGGCTGAGGCAGGTAGATCACTTAAGTCAGGAGTTCGAGATCAGGCTGGCAAACATGGTGAAACCCTGTCTCTACTAAAACTACAAAAATTAGTTGCACTTGGTGGCGGCATGTGCCTGTAATCACCAGTCCTTAGGAGGCTGAGGCAGGAGAATCACTTGAACCAGGAGGTGGAGGTTGCAGTGAGCTGAGACTGCACTGCTGCACTCCAGCCTGGGTGACAGAGTGAGACGCAGTCTCAAAACAATAACAAAAACAAAAATGAAGTAACAAGAAGAAAATATTGCATCTGGCTTCCTGGGGTGACTGGGGATGGATTTCATGCTGAATCATTCACAGTCTGGGCATCACAGGCATGGAGCCGGTGGTTGCTTGTAAAGGCAAAGTTGTGGGGATACATTCAGAGGGGATGTAGCCACAATCTAATTTGGGGGGTTAGCATTTGTTTTTTTAAGACAGAGTCTCGCTCTGTTGCCAGGCTGGAGTGCTGTGGCACAGCCTCAGCTCGCTGCAATCTCTGCCTCCCGGTTCAAGCGATTCTCCTGCCTCGCCTCCCAAGTCGCTGGGCTCACAGGCATGCGCCACCATGCCTTGCTAGTTTTTGTGTTTTTAGTAGAGATGGAGTTTCACTATGTTGGTCAGGCTGGTCTCAAACTCCTGACCTCAAGTGATCTGCCTGCCTTGGCCTCCTAAAGTTGGGTTAACTTCTGACTCGTCTAGTGATTGAACAGATTGGTGCTGCTGGAACACTGGACTTTTTCTTACATTAGCAACTGCATTTAGACCAGTCAGGATCAGGAAGGCTGACTTCCCTGCTGTACTTGTGAAAAGATGAATAAGTAATGCATAAAATATCTGTCCATGGCCGACAGGCATTCCACAGAGATTAGAGAAGACAGGCAAAGAGGCAAGAGGGAACCCAGAGGCGATGCAGTCCCCAAATCAAGTTCCCTTTTTTTAAAGTGCGTGACCTGCAAATGCCTATTGCGAAAGGGAAGGCGCATCACCCATGCTGTGAGTTCCTGACTCAGGCTGATAGCGAATGCCAAAGCCGTTGGTGACAAAAGCTAGGTGACAGGGGTAAGCCACTGAGCTCCGAGTTTGCAGTGAGGCCATTCTGAACCTGCACACCCAGATCTGACATTCTAAACGATTTACTAAGAGGAAGTGCTCTGGATGCTGTGATAGGCTTTTGTATTTACGCTGAGTGAATGTCATAGGCAGAAAGAACTGCTCACTAGGGGCCCGGGAAGAGGCTGATGGACATTCCCGTCAGCCAAGTGTAGAGCGGAGCCCCCAGGGCTTGCCAGGTATGCTGGAAACAGAACACCACACAAATGTCTCTACAGCCCTTAAGTGCGAAGCTAGATAGCATGGGACGTTATAAAAACTACTGTCATTCTTAATTTAAAAAATCCATATAAAACATGTACACATCATGGATAGGAACAGTAAAGGCCTATTGTGTACCAGGTGCTTTGCTAAGTGCAAATCCACTGAGTTCTCTAAACACGCTCATTTTTCCGACGTGGAGGTTAAGGCACAGAGAGGTTAAGTAACTTGCCTAAGGTCACACAGTTCTAAAATGCTGGAGCTGGGATTTGAACCCAGCCTGGCCTCAGAACCTGTGCTCTGCTGCTTTACGATATTCTTCTCCTCTTCTCTTTTAGAGCAATAGAAATATCACGACCATTGGCAAAAGTAACTCGAGGAGTTAGCAAGGGGCAAGGGGTGGGGGTAGATCTAGGGGCAGAGCTTCTGAGTGGGCAGCAGGCAGGGGAGTTGGTCCTCTAGGATGACCGTATCAGAAGATACTGGCTGGACACGTACTTCCTCTGGATACACAGCCCATGTGGAGCTAAAGCAAATGGATACATTGTTTCATTTGAAGCCAGCAAGGTTCACTGGGCACTGAGAGACATCCCTGGGGTTCCCTAGAGCTGAAGGGTGAGGCGGGGACAATGGGAACCTGCTGAAAATGGTGCCGCCATCAGAATTAGAAGGCCAACTTGCTTGGAGCAATAGCGACTGCCTAAGGGTTATTATACTTTTATGAGTCTGTAAGGTAAGCCCTAAAGCAGGCATCCCCAAACTGCGGCCCCCTGAGGCCATTTATCTGGCCCCTCACTGCACTTCAGGAAGGGGCACCTCTTTCATTGGTGGTCAGTGAGAGGAGCACAGTATGTGGCGGCCCTCCAACGGTCTGAGGGACAGTGAACTGGCCCCCTGTGTAAAAAAGTTTGGGGATGCCTGCCCCCTAAAGCCTCTTGGGCATAAATGAGCAAAAGGCAGGAGGAGATAACAGAAAGAGACACAAGTCAGGAAGAACAAGTTGGGGCAGCCTTTTTGGAAAGAAAGTTGGCAACGTCTACGAGGAGTCCCCAAATCTTCATACCCACTGATTCAACTTCACTTCTGTCAATGGATTCTAAGTAAACCAGCAGATGGTGGCTCACGTCTGTAATCCCAGCACTTTGGGTGGATCAAGAGGTCAAGAGATCGAGACCATCCTGGTCAACATGGTGAAACCCCGTCTCTACTAAAACTACAAAAAATTAGCTGGGCATGGTGGCGTGTACCTGTAATCCCAGCTACTCAGGGGGCTGAGGCAGGAGAATTGCCTGAACCCAGGAGGCAGAGGTTGCGGTGAGCCGAGATTGTGCCATTGCACTACAGCCTGGGTAACGAGCAAAACTCTGTCTCAAAAAAAAAAAAAAAAGAAAAGAAAACCAGCAGAGATGCAAACAAAGCTATAACCACGAAAATGCTCTCTCCAATACTTTTAAGAGAACAACAACAAAATAGAAACAATTTAGATGCTCCAAACTAAGAGCTTGTTTAAATAAATTATGCTGCATCCATCTGATGGAACATTACGTAGCTATAAAATCATGTTTTCAAAGAATATTTAATGACATGGGGAAATACCTTGTGCTACAAGGTTAGAGAACAAAAGCGGGACACAAAATCGTTTATACAAAATGATTCAAAGTTTGCAAAAAGAAAAAAAATGGATATGCACAGAAACATGCTTGGAAGGAAAGACACAAAAAGCTATGAGGGGGAGATTAAGAAAGATATAAACAATCTTTACATTTCTGTGTTTTCTAATGATTCTTCAATGTGCGTCAAGGATGACTTTACATCAGAGAAAATAACCATTCATTTTAAAAGGTTGCAACTAATTTCTAGTGGTGGCAACACATTTTAAGCAATGCTGTTCGAAGATGTATGTATGAATGCATTCACTCATTCATTCATTCAAGTGGTCAATACAGATAAAGTGCTTAAAACAGTGCCCAGCAGGTTGCAGTGAAGAGATTGCACCACTGCACTCCAGCCTGGGAGACAGAGTGAGACTGTCTCAAAAAAAGACAAGGGAAAAAAAAAAAAAAGTACAAACAAAATCCCACAAAATATAAAAATCAGTGCCTGGGTGTTGTATGAATTATTTGTTAGATTTGATTACTTTCTTTCTTTTTTCTTTTTTTTAAGAGATAAGTCTTTTACTGTGCAATCCAGGCTGTAGGGCAGTGGTGCAATCACAGCTCACTGCAGCCTCAAACTCCTGGGCTCAAGTCATCCTCCTGCCTCAGCCTCCTGAGTAGCTGGGACTACAGGCCAGTGCCACGAGACCCAACTAATTATTATTATTTTTACTTTTTATAGAGACAGGGTCTCGCTATGATGCCCAGGCTGGTCTCAAACTTCTGGCCTCAAGCGATCCTCCTGCTTTGTAATTAGTTTCTTGATCAGTTCCATCAGCATTTCCTAATGATCTGTATGGTGCCAGAGACTGGACTAGATCTGGGGTCTGATGATGAACCATGCTTGGGGTCTGCCCTGTGAGAAGTTTCCAGCCTTGGGTAGAGGGGAAGCTCCCACAAGCAAAGTCTTAGATGGCATCCCTGAAAGAGCAGCTGCAGCTAAGGTAGGTCCACAGATCAGGACCCACAGATCAGGACTGGATAAGCTGGCATGGATACAATCACATCTCAAACATGTACCCAAACGAAAACATATGTCCTTGGTCACCAGTGCAGTTTCATACTTACTCTCCTATACTCTTAGGGACCAGACCCCAAGTCTGCATTCTGCTAGCTGACCGTCCCAAGCACAGGTTACCAGGACCCCCTAGGGGATTCTGTAGTGCCCATGGGATCTGGAACACTCAACAACCGTGGGTGCAAGTGCAGATTTAGCCTGCCAGAGACTCTCCAGGGACACAAGCTCAGCCCTTGGAGCCACCTGTCCCATTTCCCCTACACCGCACCATCTAATTGCATTTTACCTTCTTGAAGCCTGGCGCCAACAGCATGGATTTGACCTTTAGCACATATCTCTTTGCTCTGAGTCTTCTCTTTCTCTTTCCCCCAAATCAACAAGACTCAACTAAGCCCTTTGGTGGATTTAAAACGAAGCCTGTATAGTGATGGTCCTTCCCAGGCCCCTGGCCCAGCATCCACTCTGAGCCCCAGTCTGTGCCCTGTACAGGCCCAAGGCCAGTTCTCCTTGAAAGTGGGCTGTGACCCAGGGCTCTCAGGCACTGGCCAGGGTCAGGGACTTGCTTTTTGCCTTACTTTTTCATTCTCATTTGTTCTCAAGTTGCTACCTGGTAGAGAAATGCTTCCTGGAAGGCGATAAGACTCTAAGTACTCGGGTAAGCCCTGGGGATTGTTACTGGTGATTCTGCTCAATTCATACAGACCAGATCACATGTGAGCCAAAGGTTAGCTGTAGCCTTTTCCGAAAAACTGTATTTTATAAATATTTGCTCCCTTTCATTTGTAGTGGCAAGCCAAATTTACACTTCTTCCCCAGGTAAAACCAGGGCTGCAAATGGAGACTTTGTAAAAGGGGCCAGGTCACAGCCATGTGCGGCAGGATGGACACATTTACAGCAAGGGAAGGGAGTGCCAGAGAAATCAACATCTTAAGAAAACAAGCTCTGGAATCCCCACCATCAATTTCATCTCCTAACTTAGTGTTTTGTGTCAGTTTGTAGTCTCAATAGCCCCCAAATTGAGAATTTACTATGGCCTGTAATTGAGTTCTCCTCTTCAGGAAAACAAGGCACAGGCCACATTCTGGTCAGGAAGTCCACTAACTTCATAGCATTTTCCCCACACCTAATTCAAAATTGATGATAGCTGTTGCAGACAACTGCAGGGCCGGGCGCTGATGGTCCAGGATCTACTCAGGACATTTCCATTCCATAGCCTTGCAAAGGAATGGGCATGTACGGTTGTGCTAATATTCAAGGGAGCTCAACACATTTTTTTTCTTGGTTTTTTTTTTTTTTTTTTTTTTTTTTTTGAGACAGAGTTTCGCCCTTGTTACCCAGGCTGGAGTGCAATGGCGCGATCTCGGCTCACCGCAACCTCCACCTCACAGGTTTAAGCAATTCTACTGTCTCAGCCTCTTGAGTAGCTGGGATTACAGGTGTGCACCACCATGCCCAGCTAATTTTTGTATTTTTAGTAGAGACGGGTTTCACCATGTTGGTCAGGCTGGTCTCAAACTCCTGACCTCATGAGCCACCCGCCTCGGCTTCCCAAAGTTCTGGGATTACAGGCATGAGCCACCACGCCCGGCCACTCAGCACATCTTTTTGGCCTTTGGCTAACTCATAAAAAGACACCAAGAAGACATCCACGTTGGCCCAGCTTTACAACGAAGCCTGACGTAGGAAAATTAGAATTATAAATAAATTACTGTTGATTTGTTATTTTAGAACACGCCCATTTTCATTTTACAAAAGAGGCTGTCTGTTAAGATGCCTTAAATAACCACCTCTTCCAGTGCAATCAGGTTCAATTTACGAAAATTTAGTTTACAAGCATCTCTTCTGGCACAGAGCTATTATGCAAAGCAAGGTGCACCTGTAGCTTTAAGAGAATTCTGGTAAGTTCTTTGCTCATTCACTGGAAAGAGCACGAGGGACCACGCTTTGCTTTCCTGCCCCTTGTTCCAGCCTTGTTTTCGAGCGTGCCGGTCCCTGGCCCAGGTGTTCTTTGTTCTTGTCAGGTGCTAACTATTATCAGATCTCATTCTGTGGCAAACGGCAGGAAACCCAAAGCAAGCTGAATTAAGTCAAAGGGAGTTTACTTACAAAACAGAAAGGCGCCAGGGTGGAGCTGGCTTCATAGGTGGCTGCATTCAGGGCTCCTACAAGGCAAGCGGCACCATTTCTCCATCTCCATCCTGCCACGGACTGTGTTTGCACTTCTCCGGCTCCTCTCGGTGGCCCCTGCAAGCTCTGGGCTCCGTTCTTTTGCTGCTGGGATGGAAACGACCGCTCGCCAGCAGTTCAACCTCGCCACTAGCCCCTAGCGGAAAAGGAAGAGGAAAAAAAAAAAAAAAAAGAGGCCAAGATTCACTCTGATTGGACCAGCTTAGGCCACGTGCCTCTTCCTGAGCCAATCACAGTGTCCGGAGAGATGTGATGCCCTGATTGGCCGGGGTCTGGGGCGGGAGCCTTACTCAGATGCCCGCCGGGCGGGAAGCGAAAAGCGAAGGGAGGCTGCTGCTGGAGGACGAGACCTGCTCGGCCGTGTCACTCTGCCGAATTTTCTCTCTGTTGGAAAATCCGGAAGAGGTATACAACCTTTTCCTGAGCTTGCGGGGCAGCAGCACTCCGCCCGGTAAAGGGCGGTCGCCTACTCCCCTGAGATAGAAAAGCAGGGTTCTCTGTGGGAGGCCAGCTGGGACCCTGCACACGTGCAGACCGACTCCCCACCGAACACAGGGGCCCCTTTGCGGACCCAATGTCTTTCTTCTGCTTGAAGAACCGAGTCATCCCATGGGAAGCAGGGGTTATCATTTTGCTAAAACCACTGACTGGGAATGACCAAAGGGGTATTACAGTTGGTTGGAGGTTATGTTTTTATAGTTGGAAAAACGGAGGTTCCAGAGGAGAGGGAACCTGGCCTCTTGATTCACCCTTGAATCCATAAGGGTGGATTCCTGGTCCACCCTTTCACCCCTGGAGCCAATGCAGCCCTCTAGGGTACCCTAGATTCACAAGGATCCTGGTCCACCCTTTTACCTCAGAGCCCATGAAGCCCTCTCGAGTAACTTTCCTCGTGCTTTTAAATCTATCTGTACAGCAAGTGCTCTCTTAATATTGTTGACGGATTCTTGGAAATTGACTTTAAACAAATGGCGTGTAATGAAACCAGTTTTACCGTAGGTGGGTAGACACAAGCAGCAGTTAACTTCCTATAGCACGCCTCTGGTCACAAAACTTCACCACACTTCTACATGTCTAAACACTGAAATAAGTATGAGCTATACATACATTGAAGAGCCACTAATGAAACAAGATCATTATTTACCCCAATTTTTGATCAATCAGTGAGGGTAGTCATAGTAGTAATGGGTTAAATCAAAGCATACATGTTTGCAAAGCGAAAACTGTAAGGAGTAACTCTCATCATCTCTAACAAAGTCGAAAAATAAAAGATCGCAAATATGGCAGACTCAAAATATATGCATTTTGTGCTGTACTGTTTCTTAGTGTACTTTGATATGATTGGCGTATATTTTATGGATTTTATTTGACAATAATTAATATTCTTTCATTCTTTCATTTTCCAGCCTGATGATTCCAGTTCACCATCTCAAGGGGCTCCAGCCCTGGCCAGGTGAGGCAGGGGCAGTGAGAAATACTCCAGAGTTTGAAAAGGAAGAGTAGCGAGAGGCCAGAGCCGAGAGAGGAAGATGGGGACGCCGAGAAATCCTGGACACGAGAAAAAGCGTAGGAGAGCCACAAATTATAAAAGTGGTCACAAAACACCCCTGGTGGGGTGGGGCTGGTGGGTGGGGAGCTAATGAGGAACTTTTCTGCGTTAGTGGGACGCAGGTGAGCGTCAAGTTGCGGCCTCTGGAGGACAACAGGCCTCTGTCCATTGTCTGGCACCCCTCCACCTCCCATCCCGACTCCCACTCCCAACAAGCGTCGCGCAGGGAGGTCTCCCCCCACCCCCACCCCCGACCCCGACTCAGTTTGCGCAGGTCCTGGAGGTATGAAGAGCGCGTTGGCGCCGACAGGGGGAGCCGGAGAGCCCAATGCCCGGCCGTCTGCTGGGCTCAATCCCGGCTCGGCCTCCCGTGGGCGCGCGGTCTCTGCCCGGTGCGTCCCCGCCCGCCCTGGCACGCAAAGCCGCGGCAGCGAACCCCAGCCGAGGCATCCCGGGCCGCTGGGAGCGCAGCCCTCCCGAGACGCACGGGCTCCGAGGCCGCAGAATCCTTGGGCCTCCAGGCCTGGAACCGGCTCCCCGGGCCTGGAGGCCACCGGCCCGGCCCAGACCGGCCAGGCAGCGCCGGGGAGCCCAGGACCACGCCAGGACGCGCGCCGGGCTCTGTGCCTCCCAAGGCCCAGGAGAGGCCAGCGGCTCAATGGTTAAAAGGCGACCCCCATTCTGTAGGGGAGAAAGTGCCTTTTCTCCAAGTCCATATGTCCACTTCCTTTCGACCTGCTCGGCCCTGCTCGCCTCTTTGTCTGCGCCGTCACTTATAAAGAATCACTTGACTTACAATAACAGGTTCAAAAGACTGCAGAGTATAATCAGTTGATCCACGAAGAATTGGAATAAAGAACACCCCACCGCTTCGGCTATCATTCCCATAGAGATAGTGATATCATTCATATGATTGCGATGCTAATTTCTATACAAGGAAAAAAAAAAAAAAAAAACCTTGTATTTTGGTATTTGTTCAAAGAGAATTTCAGACACATCAGATTGGAAAATGTGGGCTGAATTCCTAAACTTTTTGGGTAGGCAGAGGATTTTTTTAAAAACACCACTGCGGAGATTTGAGCGGACTTTAAGAATCTCCTGGAACTAGCTAGTTGGGGGAAACTGATTCTTTCCTCACTCCTCCAGTGCACTCCTGGAGAGAGAAAGAGAGAGAAGGGAAGAAAAGAGAGAGAGAAAGAGGCAGCAAGGAGTGCTGGGTTCTCAAGGCAGGGTCCGAGGATGCTGGCAGCGGCAAGGCCAGGTGCCCACCGATGGCGCGCCTGGGGAGCGGACCACCAGCGGCGAGGGCCCAGGCCCAGCGCCCGAGGCAGCTGCGTCTCGTCGGTCCCCAACGCCCGCACGCTAACCCAGCGCTCCTCCCCGTGCAAACTTTTCTGTGCCTCCCCCTACTCTTGACTGATTGCTTGTCACTGAATGACTCCTTGAGCCGGAGAGGGGTGGCTGTGGCACGCCTTTTTGCATCTTGCTTTTGATGTCTTGTGGTGCCCTGGTTTAAAACTCGCCAGTCATCTTGGGGGAGCTCAGTTCGGGCAGGCTGGAGCAAGTCTTACCTGAATCAATGTTTTAAGTGCCCCTGTGGCTTGGCGTTTTGAATAATCAATCTGTTCTCCATCACTTCTTAATCATGCGCCACACAGGTCTCTCTCTCTCCCCCCCCCCCTTTTTTTTTTGGTCAACTCTTTTGAATCCTGTCTCTTTGCTATTAACATGCCCAGTGTCACATGCAAGGCTTTTCTTTAAAACAAGCCCCTCATTGGTGTATCTGGATACTTCTTTTATTATTATTATTACTGAATCTTTTTTTCCCATAATGACACCAGGATCATTATATAATCCCATAACAAAGAGGCTTTTTGAGGCACCAGCTTTTGTCAACTCTAGGACAGAGAATCCATAATTGCATTATCCAGCTTTTTCCCCCTGCTTCCCCCCTCCTGGCTTCCCAGAAATCCAACCTCAAGGCCCACTCACAACCCCCACCTGGTTACCTCTGCTTGTGCCATTTACCAAAACGTTTGCCCGGAGGAACCGCCTTGCAAAGTTGCCTTAAAAAAGTTATTTTGTTTGATAATTAAGTCCTGGAGCCCATCGAGTGATGATTACTCGAGACCCATAAGGCAGAGAACCTGCGTGACGTTTTTCTCGAAGTTTAATTACCGTATGCTAATTTCCTTGCCTACTACGTGATTAATTAAAATCATATTTTCATAATCATTTGGCACTAGTATTGTTTTAGAATTATCATGATCTCCTAAATAGTGTCTGTAAATAAAGTCGCCTCTAATGGCAGGCGCGGGAGGCGAGGCTGAGGACCTCTCGGCGTTTGTATCGCAGAGATTGGCAACATAACTGCCTTATTTACATTAAATACGCCACAAGGTTACAGCGCGGATCAACGTCATTTGATCGCTGATGACTCCCTTAAACGCCCGGGTGGTGACTGATTCTTCTCGTCCCGCTGTCCACCGAGATTCACCCGGGAGTTGTTTTTTTTTTTTTTTTTTTTTCCCCTCCCAGAAAAGAAACAGACTTTAAATAGTTTCGGGAGCAGGTAAGAATTACGCTTTTTTCCTCGCCCCTTCTCCGTCTCTCTCTCCTCTCCCTCCGTGGCAGTCTCTCTCCCTCTCGGCTGGATAAAAAAATCTTTAGTCAAAGGCAGGAATGCAAAGTAGTGACAAGGAAGGGGCTGATATATGTCTCAGTAACGAGTCTGACAATCAGAATGTAGCTCTTGGAGAATAGATAGATTTTAATAAGTGTGTTTACATGAGCTCAAGGTCAGAACCAAGCTGCGCTGTGTTAAATGGTTTCTTAGTTGCTAGACAGAGAGAAAAAATGGACGATCACACACCATTCTTTGTAGATTATTATATCAAGGGTTCAGTCTCTGGCTCATCAAAGCTAAATGCCGCAAGACCTATCTAGTTGCTGTGAATTATGCCAGGGCGACAATGGAGAGCGTTTTTAATGGTACAATGCATTTCACCTACCAGATAGGGGGAGGCCGAGCCGGGGATGGGGATGTCTGCTGGGGCTGGGTGATGAGTATCAATGAACGGGGCGATTCTGAAAAGAGGCTGATGAAAATCGAGCCCGCCCTGCCCCGGCTGGGCTGGGAACAGTTCGCAGGGCTCTGCCGAGTGGGCGAGCTAGGCGCGCTAGCAGGGCGCCCGTCCCCCCTCAGCCCCGGAAAATGATCAAGTCAATCGTGTGGGCATGTTTCATTATTCATTGAACACAATCTTTTACAACGCTCCGTTTACGTGCCCGAGTTTGCTCCCGACGCCCGCGTTTCAATGTTTAAGGTAAGGAAAACAAAGGTGGGGGGGGGGATCGCGGGGCGCGGCGCGGTGCTGGGGGCGCGGCGCGGGGTGGGGGGGCGGCGGCGGCGGGTTGTGGGGGGGTGCAGCTCCGGCGTCCGGGAGGTGGCAAAGTGAGTTTGGACTCTTGGCGCGACCCCCCAGTCCCCTCCCCCTCCCCATCTCAGCAAGGCCTGCCGCCCGGTTCCTTCTCACCCCATCGCGATTAAAAAATACGGTCTAATTAAATATCCGTGGCTGTGACGTTGGCGAGAGAAGCTGTCAGCGGCGGGGGGGTGGGGTGGGGTGGGGGGAGCGGGGGAAGAGGAGGAAAACCGAGCCGGCGGCAGCGGCCGGGCATCGTTAAGGCGCTTGAGAACTTCGGCGGCGAGCGGGACCGGCGCCTGGGCCGCCGCTTCCCCGCCCGTGGTCCCGGGACCGTTACTTTGAAAAGGAGGCCTGGGGCCTGGCGCCCGCCGCGCGATTGGGACCCCGTACCCAGCTCCGGGTCCCCGGCCGGCGCCCCCAACCCGCGCGCGGCCCGCAAGCCGCTCTCCGGCCCCGCGAAACTTTCAAGAGGGTCTGGGGGGTAGGGGGAGTCGGAAGGGGAGGAGGAGGCTGGGGCCGCGGAAACTTCTGCTCAAGTGACTTTCCCCATTTTCTCCTCTGCCTGGGACTAGGGCTCGCCCTGAGCTCATTCTCCCGTCCCCGCTCGCTGCGGTGGTCCGGCCCCTCCGCCTGTGGAGAGAGGGTAATTTGCAAGCTTTTTTTTTTTTTTTTTTTTTAAATCAAAGTTAGCTGATGCTTACAATGTGTCAAACTTGCGGGCGCCTAGAGCCGCTGAGACCTGCCATTTTGTGATTGCATCGGCCTCCTGTGCCCCGGGAGCCTGGCGAGGCCGAGGCCGGTGAGTCGGTTTCAGGGCTGAGGTGCCAGGGTCCGAACCCACGACCCCAGGAAAGGCCGTGGCGCTTGCAAGCTTAGGCGGCGTCCGCAGCACCTGCCCCAGCCGGGGGCCCAGCTAGGGGCCAAAGGGGAAATAAATAAATAAATAAGTAACAGGTTATGGAGGGAACCGAGCCGGCCAGTCCCAGGCTGGAGAAATGAGGCCAATCAGAGCGAGGAAGTGCGGGCGTGGGGGACTCTGGAAGGCAGAGGAGAGGAAGGGCTTGGGGGGCATCTGGGAAGAGTGCAATCTGGGGGGACGCCTTCCGCCCCCCCCCCAGCGCAGATGGATGACTGGGGTAGGAATGATCTTTGCTGATAAGCCTTTCTGTTTGCTTCAAGACATTATTTTTCGAAGATGAATTGAGGAAAACAGTCGTAGGCGGGACTCGGATGTATTTTAGGAAAAAAAAAAAAAAAAAAAAAAAAAAGAGGGGGGAGCTTTCCTTTGATGAGTAGGAAAGTGTCCAGATCTCGACGCGCCCATCTGTTGCAGTTTTGCAAATAATTTAAAATATAGATATCTCCATATAGACGGATGTATGCGAAGTGAAGGAAGGTGGAAACTCAGGGAAGTTAGGGAAAAAGAAAGAAAAGGGGCTGGGGCAGAGAGAGACTTGTGTTGCTCACCCTTTACTGTGCGGAGTAAACTCCGGCAGGGCTTTCTTTGGGGACAGGTGGAAAGTTAATTCCCCCCCTTCCTTTTCACTTCTGTATTGTGAGTGGTTGCTACTGTCTGCCTGTTGGAGAACAGATCCACCGTCCCCGAGTTAGGTGTCGGATTGGAATGTTGGGGGGGGGCGGGGAGCTTTGGGGTCGAGGGGGCATTGGCTAGGGGCTGGGGGCCCAGAAAGAGCGGGGCGGGGTCCCAACCCGGCGCGCGGGTGGCAGCGGCGGCCGGGTTTTGTTTGCCGGATATTGTTATGTCTAACGGGTGCCTCGCCGGAGACGTGATTTGTCAGCTGCCTTCGTTTTCACTTCAGCAGAAAATACGGCAGCTGCGCGGTGTCCCGGCCTGCGGGGCTCGGGCACCGGGTGCGTCCTGTGGCATGGGGTGTGTGCGCGGGTGGGAGCCGGCGGCCGGCGGGGCCGGGGCGAGCGGGCGGGGCGGGGTGAGCGAGCGCGCGGTGCCGGCCTACGGTTTCTCCTGCACCTTCTACAGGCAGCAGCTGCCGCTGCCGCCGCTGTGCAATTTAGCAGAAATCCGACAGGGGCCGCGTTTGCTGAGCGCATCCGGCGGCCGGGCTGCCGGAGCGGGCCGCCGGGCCCGGCTGGCCGGTGTAGGGCGGGGAGGGGGCCGACGGGGGAACCGGCGGGGAGGGGCACGGGAAGCACGCCTGGCCCGATTGCGCGCAGTCCCCCAACCCTGGTGTCCCCGGCGAGTTGAGCAGCCCCGAGTGCCCTGACCTTGGCGCCCCAGTCTCCAGCCAGGGCTTAGGTGAACTTGGGGTGGGGTGTGCGCGCGCGCGCGCGCGCGTGTGTATGTGTGTGTGTGTGTGTGTGTGTGTGTGTGTGTGTGTGTGTAGGGGGTGGTGATACTGGGAACGCGCTGTTTTCTTTCCCAGTTTGATATTAGCAACTGGATTTTTACTTTAAGACCGGCTTTGCTCACTGCTGGGGTTGGGAAGGGGGGCGATCTTTTCCCATCACTCACATCTTTGTTCATTGTTCACTGAGTGGAAGGCAGGCGACTTAAAGAGACGAAAGAGAGGAAAAAGGGGGGAGAGATGGAGAGAGGAAAAAGAAGGGGGGGCGGCCAGAAGAGGGAAAGAGAGGCGTGGGGACAGGGCCCCCGCCCCCGCCGGGGTCGGGTTTGATCGTGAAATAGTAAACCCACGCACGGAGGGTCGCCGGGAAAGTGGACATTACCGCTTTAATTAACTTCGAGATGCTCCGGCGGCGGGACCTGGCGTAGCCGTGACGCGCCCCCATAAATCTGCCCGGCCCGTGGCTGCTCCGAGAACTCGTACAGTAGCGGCGTCAGATTCAACGCGCGCCTCCCAGTCCAGAGTCCATTTGCATAATTGGACTTTTTTTTTTTTAACCTCCTTCTTTCTCCCTGAAACTTGTTTGAAAACCCGAGTGAAAATCGCGACGATCTGCATACTCAAAAGCAAGTGCCAAGTAAGTGCCCTGCGGTGGCCTCGGCGCGCGCCCCGGGGTGAGCGCGCAAAGCCGGGAGCTAGGTGCCGGGAGCCGAGCGCAGCTGCGGGCCGGCCTCGCGTGCGGGCGGCTGGGCGGCGGGAGGACTACATCCGCGGGCTCCGGGGCTGCCTGGCTGGCTGCTCGCACAACTTTTTTTTTTTTGTTCCCTCTTATCTCCCGACTTTTCCGGCCAGGTGAAGTGTTTGGGCCACGCGTGTACCTGTGGCGAGACTCGAGAGGTGATCTTGGGGGCGGGGGCGCGGTTGCAATTGGGCATCTCGCCCGGGTCGGTGGCAGGCAGTGGGTCCCTGTCGTTGCCGCGGAGGGCAGAGCTGCGAGAGCGAGCGGGCCGGCTTCTGGTCGCGCCGCGCCGTGGATGCAAGCCCGTAGCCAAATGCCTCCCCCATTATTCTAAGGTTTGTGTCTGCGTGTGCGTGTATGCGTGTGTTTGCGCTGTGCTTTTAAACAGAAAGAAAAGCAACCAAAACAAGAGCAGGAAGGGCTTTTTTCTTAGCTCGTCCCCCTTCCCCCAGCATCGCTTATTTCTTTTGCTTGAAGGAGAGAGGGCAGAGCTTCTTTGCTAAAGACAGGGTCATCAAGAGATTGACAATTCTGTTGGAAATGCCATCAATCCTATAGCGAAAATGTGGCTGCATTTATAAAATACCAACACTTGCCTAATAAGGAAAGTCTATTTCAAATTTTATTTAAAAAATATATTATTATCATAATGATTATGTACAGCATTCAGAACCTAGGGAAAAAGTCGATTTGCTTGGGAGAAGACTAGAACCCTAGTTCCTGTTTGCCCAGCCAGCCTGGGAACTTGCCGGGGGCTACGCCCACCACCCAGCCTGGAAGCAGCTGAGGGGCTCAGTTTTCAGTCCAGGGAGTCACAGGGGGTCGCCCTGGCAGCCCTCTGGCCTCTGCTCAGGGAGAGCCCAGGGCTTCTGGCTGAAGGCTGCTTTAGTTATGATGTCATTCTGATAGCGGAGTGCAAATGTCTCCTGATTCCACCATTAACCGCCTGGCTGATTTGCTTGGTAATGATAGCACTGACGTCCTGCTCCCTGACAAATGCAGAACCTCTCAGCCCTAGGAATTAACTTTTCCCCCCACTGAGGAGAAACCCCGGCTGCCGGGAGTTTCAGCCCTGGGCCCCTGCCTGTGGACTTTCTCTGCCTCAGTCCCAGACAATGACATAGATGACAGGCCCTCAGGCCGAGGGACCCATTTTCCCAAAGTTTACAAAACTTTTAAGACCTTCATTTCCAGAAGACCCTCCTTAATCTGGTCAAACTTAAATGTGATTGTGACCAGGCAGAGATATTTGGATGTGACGACTGGCCAGGACTCTGAAACCATTACATAGATTTGCCTCCTACCTTCAGTCTCTTAAGTGTGACTATGTTAATATCGCTGCAAGTCAACCAGATTTAGTGTTGATTTTTAAATAGTGTACAATGATTTAAGATTTCTTTTGATTTACTGTTCAAGTGAAATTTGCATAAATGTGATGAAAATGAACTTAACATCTGGGCATATGAAAAAAGGTTAGTACCTCATATGTCATCTGTAGGGGAAGTTTCTAAAATGCTTTCACCTTAAACTGGGTTTACGGAAACAGTTCCTGGGGACATACATGGTAATTATGGAGAACCTCGAGAAAACGCTTTCAATGAATTTGCGTTCTCTTGGACTAGTGCTCTGAAAACCCATCTTATTCAGTGCCTGGAGTGGTTAACTTCGGAGCAGGCTGAAGATCTTCGCAACTCAGCAACTTAACTGCTGGCCGGGCTGTCTTCACGGAAGACTTGGGGCAGGCAGGGAACGACAGTCACGCTGTTCTGGTCCAAGTCAGAGGCCAATAACCCCCATTATGGGAGAGGACAGAGAGGCAGCTAGAAGGTAAGCTCGACTTCCCATAGCTGCCCATGGGGTACTGCAGGCAGTGCTGAGATGTGGAATTGTTGCCCACTGAACCCCAGAAAGCTGAATGATTAGGCTTGTTTGCTTTGCCTTAGGTAATCCAAGAAATTTCCATCAGCTCTATGAGCCCATTCAAGTGAACTCTGAACTCCATCTTACTTTTGAGCAAGACAGGCTTATCTCTGGCATCAAGAAATCAGAGTTAAACAGCCTTCGCCAAATGTGGTTGCCTTTTGCTCAAAAGTTGGATGTGAATGGCACAGGTGTTTTTTAAAGTGCCTTGAATGGAGGGGGAAGAAAGACAGCAATGATACTCATGAGAATATAGATGAACTTTTTTTTTTTTTTTTTTTTTTTTTTAAAGAAGCGTATTATAAAAGAAGAAAGCAAATAGATTTATTTTTCCAGGCCGAATGAGGACAATTATAGCTTTTTAACACCTTTGGATTTAGTGTTTTTAATAAGCCTTTTAAGTAAGCTGAAATATCAGCTTGCATTTTGTTCTCAACATTATTTAAAGTGAGACTTGATGCAAATTTAAAGACAGAAGCAAGTTTTCTTCAGGTCAACATTTGTCCATACGAGAAAGAGAAGACTCTTCCATGGCATGTCTGCCAGGACCTAGGGCAGGCCAGTGCTCAGCCCTACCTCAGCCTAGCTCTAAGTGAAGCCTTAGATTTGGGCTGGAAGGACTGGGGTGGTCAGGTGCCCTGATAGTATCTCTCAGGCTGGAAAGGCTGGATTTTCAAGTCTAAAAGCAAGGCACAAACTCACTCACATTGCTACTAGTGGGGCCTTGTGAGTGGAGGGGCTCCTTCTGTGAACTCACACCTGCTCTGCACACTGGTACCCCCTCTGGAATGTGCCAGGGCAAGGTCTGGCTGAGGCTGTGGAGGAGTTGGAGGGAAGGAAGCAGGAAGCAGGGTCAGTGGGGAAGAGGGGGAGGGAGGTCTCTGTCTGCCTGGCTGGGCTTACCTGTGTGCTTCATGTGGCCCTGCTCGGGAGTTGTTGAAAGTGAGGCCTTTTTGCCAAGGAGAGGGATTGGTTGTTCAGGTCTAGACCCTTCAGTCTGCTGTTATGTTCCCCTTGGTGGCATTGAATGTCTTTAGAAGAGTGAGTAGATAATGTGTGCAGTCAGAATGCGCTAAGTCAGGGAGCGGCCCCCTAGGTTGTGGTGATGCTGTGTGTGTGTGTGTGTGTGTGTGTGTGTGTGCGCGTGCGCGCGTGCTGGGGAATAGTGCTGCCTGCTAGAAGTAGTTGTAATTGTTCTGAGATGATTTCCTTTTCATCCACATTGTACTATCTGGGATAGATTGGTGAGTTTGTATTGTACGTGTGTGTTGGAGGGGTTGGCTTGGAAATAAATGAAGGAATCAGGAAGTGCAAGAGCACATGCATCCGCAGAATAGAGACATTGGGGAACACAGGGCAGTTTTCTGAAATCCTCCCCTTCCTTTTTTTTTTTTTTTGCAAAAGAAGGCAAACATGGATAGAAGCCCCTCAGGAAGGTGGGCTGTGCTAAAAGCCATCTGGCCCACCTGGCAGTGTCTGGGGTGGGTGTGGGGTCCTCCCACACCAGTTGATGGCATCAACGGACTCCTGTTGACTGTGCCTGGGGTTAAGGGCTGGTGTGGCTGATTCTGTTGGCTCCCTAAGAGTCTCTTCTAAGCTTTTGCTTTTTAAAAAGTATTTTTCGACTTTTATTTTAGCCTCAGGGGGTACATGTGCAGGGTTGTTTTATGGGTACATTGTGTGATGCTGAGATTTGGGGTACAGTGCATCCTATCACCCAGGTAGTGAGCATGGTACCTGATAGTTTTTCAGCCCTTCTTCCCCTGCCTTTCTCCCTCCTCTAGTGTCCCCCAGTATCCATTGTTGCCATCTTTATATTAATGTGTACCCAATCTTTAGCTCCCACTTACACATGAGAACATGCTGTATTTGGTTTTCTGTTCCTGTGTTAATTCGCTTAGGATAATGAGCTTTCAATTTTAAAAATTGCTGTAGATCTCTAGGCTTTCTCTTGTAGTGGAGATTTTGCTACTAGAAGCAGCATCAAGTACTTGGCTTTTCATATGCTCTGAGCCTGCTCGAGGTGGGGTTTATTGTCCCTAAGAAACGAGATTCAGATGAGAGTGAGGCCTGTGTGGAACTTAACAGATGAAGCTGGCATCATTTCTCCAGCGTGGGGCACTTGTGGGAGTCTATGCTGTGCATTGTAGGATATTTGGGAATATCCCTGGCTTCCACCCTACTAGATGCCGGTGGCGCCCCCCCCCCGCCCCCAGCTATGACAATCAAACATGTCTCCAGACATTTCTATATCTCCCCTGGGGAGAATCAAGCTGATTTCCCACACTTTATGTGCTGGGCCTTGTCCTGGGCCTCTCTGGGAGGATGGGAGGTCAGCTGTGGTCCTACCCCTGGGGACTGCACAGGCTGGTGGGGGGACAGACACGTCCCGATGCCCTGTCATTCCAGGGGGCTGGGCTGTGTACCAAACAAACAGGAAGACCTATGGGGTCTGAGAGGGAAGAGAACATCCACATGGATGGATTGTATCTGAGCAAAGGCATGGGGCCCAGCTCTGACTGCTTTCAGATCAACTGCACTTAGAAGTGGTTCACGGAGTGGGGGGTGGGGGCGTATGAGAGGGTGAACCATGTCCCTGGACCCTGACTGTGACATGCAAACTAAGTTGTGGAAAGCATAGTTCTTAGGCTCTGAGTGAGCTGAGGCTGGGTACTTTGCTGGCAGGATAATGATACTTTTTTTTTTTCTTTCTTTTTAAACTTTAAGAGAATGACTCTTGCTCTGTCACCCAGGCTGAAGTGTACTGGTGCAATCACGACTTACTTTAGCCTGTAGGTTCAAGTGATCCTCCCACCTTAGCCTCCTGAGTAGCTAGGACTACAGGGACACACCACCACATCTAGGTAGTTTTTAACATTTTTTTTTTTTAAAGAGATGGAGTTTTGCTATGTTGCCCAGGCTGATTTCAAACTCCTGGTCCCAAGCAGTCCTCCCACCTTGGCCTCCCAAAGTGCTGGGACTATAGGCGTGGGCCACTGCACCTGGCTGTCCGTTTTTGAGTGTTCATTATGTGCAAGGCACAGCTCCTAGGGCTTTACAACTTCCTTATGGTGGCAGACACTATGTATGTCCTGAATTTGGGAAGGGAAATTGAGGCAATGGGAGGGGTAAGTGGTGGGTCTAGGATTAGACCCATCCTTCATGTCTCTGGAGTTGGCATGCTTGGCCCACCTGCTGCTGCAAAGCATCTCCTGTGCTCCGCGTTCAACTGCCTTTTCTGGGGCCAGATTCACAGCAGGACCTCTGATTTGCTTCTGATTCTCCAAGCTCATGCTCTGTACCCTGACACCAGGCTTGGGGGGCTGGTAGGACCAAAGCAAGCACTCTTTGGGGTGGAATGAAGCCTCCAGTGGGTGGTGGCGGGAAGGTAATGTCGATGCTTTGAAGGCATGAAGTGATGCAGGAAGGAAAATCAGTTTGTAAGTTTCCCCCTTTCCTCTACCTAGTATCCTTAGTCTGCGGCTTTCCAATGAGAAAATTAAGTGCCGTTACGACACAGGAGAAATGATCACCGTAGGCCTAAGCTGACATTAACCTGAAATATTTCTATCAAGGCATTACAGCTTTGATTACCTGAGCTGTGTTTAGTTGGGTCTTTGATTACCTAGGTGGGCCTGGCTCATGGGGAATGTATTTCTGGCTCCCCACCTCCTTACTGGCTCTTCAGCCAGATGCTAGGAGGCCACCTATCCACTGAGAGAGGTGTTTGTCTATTTGGGACCACCAGGCTCCTTCACTATTTTTTTTTTTTTTTTGAGATGGAGTCTTGCTCTGTCACCCAGGCTGGAATGCAGTGGTGCAATCTTTACACAGTGCAACCTCCGCCTCCTGGGTTCAAGTAATCCTCCCACCTCATCCTTCCAAGTTGCTGGGATTATAGGCATGTGCCACCACACCTGGCTAATTTTTGTATTTTTAGTAGAGACGGGATTTCACCATGTTAGCCAGGCTGGTCTCAAACTCCTGACCTCAGGAGATCCACCTGCCTCAGCCTCCCAAATTACAGGCATGAGCCACTGCGTCTGATCTCCTTCGCATTTTATTGCTTTGTTACTAAATTACACACACACACATACACACACACACGGACACGCACACACCATGAAGTAGCTTTATTTAGGTTGTGAAAGCCCACTTAAAATGGAGATTAATCACAGAAATGCCCATTCAGCCTAACTGTAATGATCGGTGCGCCTTGCATTTCTGAGGTCCCCTCGTAATTCCCATAAATTCGAACCAGAATTTGGTTCATGGAAGGACCCAATTGTAGGACCCTTGGGAAGTGGCATTAATTCAGCAGACATTCCTGCTTGTGGTTTCCAGGTACGGAAGGAAGGGAAGGTCTGGGGCTCCTTGGTGTTAGGGATACAGGGGTGGCTGTGGCATGGACACCTGCAGTTGTCCCTGTTGGGTGCTGACCCCATGCCAGGCACTGCATTGCACACCTCTGGTATATTATCTTGCTTAGTTCTTTTCACATCCCGGGGAAGGGCCTCCCTTGGGGCAGCTTCCTCAGCGGACAAACTGAGGGGAACAGTGACTTGTTGTGACCCATGGCTGTGGCACGGCCGAACGAGCATGGGATGCCAGCTGCATTGGCCCGGGAGGCTCATGGCTCATCCTTGTTTGCCCTCTTGCCTCCGTAAACTGTCCTTTGCACTGAGAACAAAATCGTCCTTCCAAATAATGTTAACCCTCCTTGGAAAGGGAAGTTAAAACATGTCAACCGGAACTTGCTACTTTGAGAACATATACATTGTTGTGAATTTGTTTTTAAGAGGGAGAAAGTATTTGGAAACTCTGTATCAGCTAACAAGTAACTAAAGAGACAGCAAACAGATCGCAGACCTCATACATATTACATATAAAATTTAAACTCTTTGAATAGCTTAATATTTAATTTTATCTTCTAAAACATCTAGAAACATTTATCCCTTACTGACTAGAGAAAAAAAGTGGCATACACAATGTTTTTGTGTGGTTATTTTTCCAAAATTTTAATTCCCAATTAAAATCTATTTAAATCAGACCATGTCTTCCAAATGATTATGGAAAGGCCATGATTTATATGAAGCCCTGTTGAAGGGGCTGGGAAGTCTCACTGCAATTAAAGCTAAAGTGCTTTAATTATTTTGCTTCTTCAGTCAGGGCCCCCAATTTTGGGGTTGTAATCTGTTGTCGGCAGCCTTAAATCTGCACCGAGCAGAGAGCATCTCACGGATGGAACATGGCTGGATCTGCTCATTAAACTCAGTGCATGGATTCCACAGCATCAGAGAAACTTTATTCCCCAACATTTCCACCCGAAAGAGGGTCAGCGCTGGTAGGTGGGCGGTCCCCCTCCAGCAGCCCAGGAAGAGTTCAAAAGGTGGAAAAGTGGTAGTGTGGGAATGTGAGGAGGAAGAAAAGCGGCCACATGCCGGCATGAAAGGATTTAATCTGCACAGCCGAAACCTCCTCTGATAGTGGAGGGCTTGCTTCTGTGCTGGTTCTCGGCAAAGCCACTCTCTGAGTCCTGCCGCCGCCGGATACTGAGGACTTGTATGTAGCTGGGAATAGTCTGAAGCCACAGCTTGCCTGGAGCTCTCATGGACATTGCATGCACCATTTCTTAAGCAAAAAGCCAGACACTCCATCTGCAATTCTTTTTAGAGATCATTGGTTTGACAACTTAATATTTATTTTCCGCGTGATTTCTGTTTTGTTTTGTTTCAGCTCCCCCTCACCCCACCCGTTTCCTCCTTTTTGGCTTTTTCACCCTGTGCGTACATATTCATCCCGAAAGTATTTTGAAAAAGCTTTTGTTAAAGTTGGGGGTGTGGGGGCACAATTGGAATTGTAGTTTCATTTAAAATTCCCCCAACTAGCCTGTTTTGAAGGCAGAAGAAGTACAGACAAGATGACACGATCATTTGCATCATCTAAAAATGGATTAAGGCTATAAGGTAACAATTTGCCCCTTTAATAACTGCTGCCACCCCAAGGAAGACACAGTGGCTTTCCTAGTAGGTGACAAATGCTGGGCTCAGCCAGGGTCTGGTCATCTGGTTGGCATTCCCCAGGACAGTGCCCTGGGATGTCACAGAGGGTGATACAGCTTGTCCTTTGGGGGTGGTGGTGGTAGGGATGTGCATGCCAAGCCTGTTGGCAACTTTACTCTTTAGAGATGGGTGTCTGGTGCCGTCAAGTCATATATTCCAGATATCAGAGTATGCACCACTTTCCAAACGCTTCTGGAAGAACTGGTTGCATTTTGACATTCTGCTCTTTTGTCTCACTGACACCAGCAACTTGATCCTCACATCTCAAAATGTTGACAAGAGCTAGATTCTTGTGAGATTTTTTTTTTTTTTTTTTTTTTCTCCCAGGCACTACCTGGCTACTGAGCCTGGCCGCTCAGGTGAAAAATACCAGGCCCCTGTGTGGCTCTGGGGGACAGCAGGCATCTGCTGTTAAGAAAACTTTCTCTCCCTTTGCATGACAATATTGCTCAGATGAAAACAGCACAATTTTTGTGTGATCTCCAAATACCATCTTCAATAAAATAATTTGTTCATTGATGTGAAGAATGAGTGGTTTCCAGCTGCTTCCTTCCCCGGGACAGACTTTCACGATGGAATCTGTCTCTTTGACTCACTTCTGGTAGAGGTTGGCCTCCCGTGGAGGCCATTGTGAAGGGGCCAGGCAGCCTGGGGAGGCTGGGGATGGAGCCCTTGTTTCCCTAGGAATCAGAGGGCTTAGCAGAATCAAACACAAAATCATAATATGATAATTTGAGCTTAAACGTGCAGGTATTTATGCTCACTGATCTTCATCTTGAAGGTAGGCAAGTGGAATTCTTGCTGGACTGTGGGGGCCAAAGCGACCTTCTTTTTATGAATCTCTATCATCAGCCGACTCTTAACCTTTAGAGTGACATGAAGAAATTTCATGCATCTTTTCACTGACTGTATTACTGTTCCTGAAGGAGGAGAGTCTAAAGGAGGATTTTTTGTGTGCATTTTGTTTGCTAATTAAATTGTTTTTCCAAGAGTTACATAATATATGCGTGTTGCTTGATCTATCCATAGCTATAAGTTCTTTTTTTTTTTTTTTTTTTTGCATAATTTAACTTTTAGGGATGTTTCTTCCCTCAGTAAGTTGCTTCTTTCATTGAGCTGGAAGCATCAAGTTTGTAAATGAGGAAGAGCTGGAGGCATCT
Organism: Saimiri boliviensis; assembly: GCF_048565385.1. Classification (NCBI taxonomy): domain Eukaryota; kingdom Metazoa; phylum Chordata; class Mammalia; order Primates; family Cebidae; genus Saimiri; species Saimiri boliviensis. The sequence continues at coordinate 24,855,648 of NC_133462.1, read as the reverse complement.
TTTTGTTTTGTTTTAAAGCAATGTAACACTGTAATAAAGAGCTCAGGACCAGTCAGATGGCACCTAGTTTCACATCCAGCCTCACCACTTATGAGCTGTTTGTAAGCAGGGCATTTTGATGTTTTAGCCTCAGTTTTCTCATCAGTAGAATTGGACTAATTCTTTCTCCCTCATAAAGTCATCAGGATTCAAAGGGAAAATGATTAAGGAGCCCAGAGACCAGCTATTCAATGAATGGCCAGCTACTCTTATTACTTGTTTAATACATTTTGTGGAATATTTTAGAAATAGATGCCCCACCAAAGGCTGCTGGCATCAGTCATCTGCAGAGCTGGGTGAAGTGCCATTCCTGCTCCTTTCCTGGCTGGTCTTTGGAGTGATATACCTGGGACTCAATAAGCATTGGCCGATCGATTTCCTATGTTTCTGAAGATGCATTGTAAAGGGTCAGCTGAGTTATGGAGGGGTCTGGGATCTAAGTCTTCACTAAACAAATATTCTCACTCCATCAAATGTTTAACACCATGTTTCTAGGCCACACACACATACGTGATCACACATGAAAACACATACATGCACACATGTGCTCTGGTTGGTTCCTGGATTCCTGGTAGGGACATTATAGGCTGTGCTTTCCATCTTTTCCCTGCAGCCAAAGCTAAAGATCCCAAGGAGGTCCCTTCATTTCTTCCTTTCTTCCTTCTTTTCTTCCTTCCCTCCTTTCTTCCCTCTCTCCTTCCCTCAGCCCCTTTCTCTCTTCTTCCTGTCTATATCTATCTATCTATCTATCTATCTATCTATCTACCTACCTATCAATCAATCAATCATCTATCTATCTGTCTGTCTAGATATATAAAGTGTATCCTAGGTAGGATTAGCACTATGAATGAGAACAGAAATGCTTTGAGGCCATTGTATCAACACAATAGCAAAATGAAAGTAGTGATGACCTCTTAGTTTTCAGGTTCCCAATATATATATATATATATATATATATATATATATATATATATATATAATGTATATGCATTTATATATATATATGTATATATATTGAAATACACACACACATACATATCAGAGACTCCCCTAATTGGCATAATGGTGTATATTCATGTGTTGATTTCAAAGTGGCCTAACGCTTAAGCATAAAGTATAATATTAATGAGTGGAACCTGCGACCATTGCATTTAGGATAAGTCACCTGAGAGGTGGGGCATGGAACAGAGCTCCTTTACTTTCTCCCACAGAGGAAAAGGTGGAATTTTGGGCTGGATTTCCCTCTCCTGAGGGGATCCTACATCTATGACAAGAAAAATGCCGGTGTCTTTTGGAGAGTAGGGAATGCCCCTAGTGATGCTGTATGAAGAAGCAAGACTCCATCTTTCCTCCAGGGAAATGTGAAACCAAGATGGGGTCCTGTCAATGATCCTCTAGCATTTATTGAGTGCCTATGAGACAGGTGGCCTTAGACTTTGAAATGCAATGTATTATTTAACTTAATTCTGAGAACACTGTCTGCCTTTTGATGGAGAAAGCAAGGCTTATCATGTGGTGTGACTTGCCCAAAGCCAAGCTGATGGTTGGTAGCAGTGCTAGGCTCTGTCTGAACAGAAGAGCATGCAATCTACATGTCATGTCAGTGGCATGTAGGTTGCATGCCCTTTGGAATGGGGCTGTTGGCACATGGCCTGGACCTTCTCTGCAAATGGGGTTTCCTAGAACAGACATGGTGGTTGGAGAATCGACAGTCATGAGACAGACATACTTGTAGTTGCAAAGATTCTACTATACTTACTCCTTGGACCCTAAAGGGAAAGACTTGTCCTGTGCATTTCTGAGCATTGGAATTATTTTGCTTCTTAAAATGCATTCAAGTCAAAGGCCTGGGAGTAAAAGCAGAGGCCAACATCCCATCCTCTGCTCGTGGGTGAGGAGTGCTTCTTCCCATGTCCTACAGGCATCTCCTGTGTTCCCAGGGCACCTTTACCTTTCCTGTCCCCATTCCATGTGTCATTCTTCTCTCAGGCATCGGTCTAAATCCTTCTTGCTCCATGAAGCTGTATTTGAACACCCATCCATGCCATGAAAGAGCGTGCACCACGATGCCCCATGAGGCAAGGCTGCCTTTCATCTGCTCTCACCCTCGGGGTTTTTGGAGCCAGTCTTCTCTAGACTTGCTGGCCAGCCTTCTATGGAGACATTAGGGAGACGTATTTGGACTTTATTCGTCCCTGTCATCTGTGAGTTGTTAAACCAGATGCAAAGGTGCCGACATTGGTTGTGTTGTAAGGATTCTGAGGGGCCGAGCATGGTGGCTCATACCTGTAATCCCAGCACTTGGGGGGCTGCGGCGAGCAGATCACTTGAGGTCAGGAGTTTGAGACCAGCCTCGTCAACACAGTGAAACACGGTCTCTACCACAAATATTTAAAAAAGTAGCTGGGCATGGTAGCGGACGCCTGTAATCCTGGCTACTTGGGAGACTGAGGCAGGAGAATCGCTCAAACCTGGCAGGTGGAGGTTGCAGTGAGCCAAGATCATGTCACTACACTCCATCGTGTATGACAGAGCAAGATTCTGTTTAAAAAAAAAAAAAAAAGAATTCCAAGGACTGGCTCTGCTGGGCCGGTGTCTGGTGTCCAGAGCCCCGAGGGGACTGCATCTGCATCTCTTCAGGGGAATGGGTTGAGGGATATCTGGAGTCCTCCCAGGACCTTGTCCCAGGGCAGCTCCCAGCTTCAGGTTGCTCTGCCTGGGAGAAGGCCCAGGAGTGCCATTGCATTGCTGCATCAGCCTGACCTCCCGCTGGCCTGCACGTGAAACGCTCCAGAGACAATATCTAGCTTTCCAGGGGCAGCCTGGAAGAAGCCCTGAGCAGCTGGGCCAAACAGGCTCTGAGAGGGAAGCATTGCTAGCAGCCTGTACAGAAAGGAGGGCTTCGTGGACCGTCTCCTGAAAGTATTGGGTACTTAGGCCTCGGTCCTTAAACATTAGTTGAATAGATGAACAGGAAGTGAAGGGCACAGTGTTTGGTGGTGGAACAGCAAGATGCAGGTGTGGCAGCAGGAATTGGCTCAGCGACCTGTGAATAGCACTTGGGAAGGACATTGCTGTGGGCAACACCTGCTAGAGAGGCTTTGAGATTTGGAACTGTTTGAAGTCCTGGGGACACAAAAGTGAACAACAGAGTCAAATCGGGGCTGTCATGGAGCTTTCATTCTGGTAGGAGGCAACAGGCAATAAATAATTCAGGCCTGGGGCAGCGGCTCATACCTGTAATCCCAGCGCTTTGGGAGGTTGAGGTGGGAGGATCACTGGAGCCCAGGAGTTCAAGATCAGCCTGGGCAGCATAGCGAGACCCCGTCTCTACAAAGAATGAAAAATTAGCTGGGCCTGGTGGTGTATGCTTGTAGTCCCAACTACTCAGAAGGCCGAGGTGGGAGGATCACTTGAACCCAGGTCGAGGCTACAGTGAACTGTGATTGTTCATTGGATGACAGAGCCTGGGTGACAGAGCGAGACCCTGTCTCGAAATCAGAAACAAAAACAAAACCCAAGTAATTCAAATACATTGTGTATCAGGTGGTGACATGGGTTATGAAGAAAAATGAAGAAAGGAATGGGGATACATCAGTGGTGGTGGTGGTGGTGGCGCTGTAATGTCACACCAGGCAGGCAGGGAGCCTCACTGAGAAGGTGACATCTAGGAATGGACTTGGTGGTGGAGGTCAGGATGAGGACATTACAGGATAAGGGAAGGGCAAACGCAGAGGCAGGACTGTGCTAGGTCTGTCCAAGGAGCAGCCGTGTGGCTGGAGTGAAAAAGGGATGGAAAGAGTTCAACTAGCACAGCCCATGGGGAGTGGGCTTCCTATCTCACTCTGTCTCACTGCGCTCTGAGCAGCGCCACCAGGCTGTGCAGATCTGTGCTGAGTGTCTGCTCTGTGCCAGGCACCCGGACCTAACCCCTGTGGTTCCTGCTGCCCTAGAGAGACATGGAAGAATAGACGCCTTTTGAACCGTGCCCACAAAGACTAGGAAGGGAGAGAATCGAGGGCTGTAGGGGCACCTCTTGACCTGGGTGGTCAGCAGTGTCCTCTGGGAGGACTCAGGGTGAGAAGAAGTCAGCAGAGAATAAGGGAATGGAGATTTCCAGGCAGAGGGAATGGCCTGTGCAAAGGCCCTAAGGTTGGAAAGATCTTGGTGACGCTGTCTTTCTTTGCATGGGGAGGGGGACATCTAACCGGCACTGCTCTCCCTCTTTGCTGGGAGCACCGCCTGTTGAGGGGTACTTCCCATGGCAGGGCATCCATGGGCCACTGTGGTCTTCTCTGCCTGAGGCCCTCTCCTGCCATCCAAAGTCATTATCTTTCTTCCAACCGGCCCTTCCCTCTTGCCCTCCTTCCATTCTTCTTCCTAGGCAAATATCTTCCAGACATTTACTCTGTGCCAGGCACTTAGAGAAGTTAAGATAAAGTAAGCTGCAAAGACAAAAATGATCAAGCTCTCTCACAGGGTAGTTGCCGTTGGGGTTCACAAGGGATTCTGTGATGCCCGGCTCCCCTCTGCTTCCCGATCGGCCACCTCCAGCTTCAGGGGCTGTCCCAGGACTTCCCAGTTATTTTTGTATGGCAGCACTGGGTTAGATTCGGTCATGCTTCATGCAGTCTGAAGGGTGGGAGGGTATGTCTTGAGTTTCGCTACAGCATGGCTGTGGTGGTGTTCCGAATTCCCTCCATCCCTTCCCGTCCGTGACAAGGAAAACTCCACAAAGTGGAGTACAAATCCAAGGGATTTGTACTTCACTTAGGATATGACCTTTTGAGGAGGTTCTCACTCCCCGTCCCCAGCTCTTCATCATGAAGACCTATCCCTTTCAAGAGAGGGACAGGTTGGCAGGAAAACCAGATCCTTGTTAGTATCGCCTGTAGGAACACATGGAGGTTTTGATGTCAAGCTTGAAAGTACATCTCATGCCTGGCTTTCCTATTTGTTACTTAAATTATGACAATGTTAACTTTTTTATTTTATTCTTATTTTTTTTTTGGTAGAAAATAAAATATGTCCTGGCTCTTTGGATACTGAACTTTTTTTCTCATTATTTGGTTTTAAATGATTAAGTAAATTTCATTAAATAACTGTAAACATTCCAAAGAATCCTGCATACATATCGTATTTCACATCATCGTAACTTAGATGCAAAATATTAAAATGTAAATGACTCAATAGAAAAATGATGGAAACAAATGCATGACTTTTATTACACTTTTGGAAAAGTTGCTTAAATATTTCTTCCTTCTTAGCAAAAATCTATGATGAGTTAAAAGAAAAAAATGTTTTAAGACACTATAAAAAACCAATTCTTAAGAAGAAAGTAACAGACCTTGGGAAACAGTTTTTTTTTCTTTCTTTCTAATTTTATCTGTTCAACTTCGTGAATATATGTTGGCAATGGTCCACTCATTAATTTGATTATTTTAAAGTAAGCTATATAAGCATGATTATAATTATTGTAATTTTAAAACATTAGTTAGAAGAATATTGCTACCCGAGTACATAATAGAGGTCTAAATTTAGGTATCATGCATTGTGAAATTTGAACCAACAGTTCTTCTTTTCCCTCTTAAGAAATATTGCCGTCTGTAGTAAGAATTGTCTGGGAAACATTTGGTATTTTATTTTAGTCTCTATCACAAATTTCCATGTGATTGTTCTATATTAATCATGAAAAGTGACACGAGGTTCCTTTTCCATAATAAATAGCAAGTAATGTGATAATAACAAATGATAACACTAATGAAAAAAATTATATTTTCCCCCAACTTAGAGAAGAGTTCCAACAATAGGTAGGATAAAATAAAATCAATATTTTGACAGTGCTCTATTACGTCTGGCTCATTAATTTGGAGACAACGTCTCTGTTCAATCCCAAATCACAAAGTGTCAACAAATAGTAGTTTTAACATCTACTCTCATTCCAATGCATTTAATGCTTTGCAAGTTATTTTTAGCGGAAAAGGATTTTTTGATTCTGCAGATGTATAGAGATTGCGTTGTGTAGGTTTTTGTCTTGGAGAACAATGAAAAACTTTTGCCGTTGCAATTTGTATTCAAGAGATAGTTCATTCAAATTCCAGTTCAGCACAATCCTATATAGTTTTTCCTGTATATTTACATATATGAATATATGTGTGTGTATACACCCTTAAAGGCTATGTTCATTCCTGTGCGTTAATTTTATGCAAAGTTTTTCTTAGCTGCTGCTTCTCTTAGAAGCATCTACAGTTTCTGATTTCCGAGTACCGATTGTCAGTTGATTAAGGTCAATGCTAGCACTTATTCAGGCTCTTATTGACTGGAGCCACGTGATAGATGTGATTGATTGGCTTTAGACACAGGATTGCTAATTTCCCATTGTAATGGTTCTTTCCACCTAACCAATCCCTCCTCACCCTGAGTTCTTCATAGAGTATTTAAGAACGATCCACCCTCACCCCCCACCACCCCTCAGGTGCTGTGCTGTTACATTAAGGCAGAATTTCATCTCTCACTTGTGCAAAAAAAAAAAAAAAAAAAAAAAAATGTGTATCATTGCTGCCTGTCTTCCTTTGTTTTCCAGGGATCACAAAAGCCTGGGATTTAGAATAGCAGATAATAACATACAGTGCATATTATTGATGCTGCTTTAATTGTCTTATTGACAACTCACTTGAACTTGGAGAAGCATGCTAATATTTATCATCCTGTGAACTCATGTGCATTTTCTCTACTCAAGCCATAATTACAGAAGAATTTCAAAACTCAGATGTCTGTTTGCCACACTGCCTCACCTTCTCTGCTTTTGGACAAGGCTTCCAGACCACTGCTTCACCAGCTCTCTTTGCCTCTTGCCCCTTAAGCTTTTAGCACCCTCTGGATGCTTTTCCCTCTAGGGGAGATCTGGCTAATTAATATGTTGACCAGCACCTGGCCAGGAAAGGGGGTGGCGATGTGATCCACCTGAGCAGTTGCAAGGAGGACAGTATTTGGGTTGCCCAGTGGTTTTTAAATTTTTTCCAAGAGGCAGCTGTTTCTTACCTTTAGGGAAATACCAATGGAGCACATTAGAAAGATTTAGAATAAGCTGAAGCTAGAATTGAGGACATAATCCTGGCTAGGAGACAAAAGTCCATTTAAGGAGGGTTTTGATATGCTCAAGTCAATGGATGGAGCTATCACCATCTAACTCATGTCCACCTAGCTGTCCCCATCTGCCACTCGTACTGCCCCATCTACCAGGCGCAGCCTTACTTATTGGTCTGCTTTCAGGTCCTCAGACACACAGACTCCATCCCACATGAGGGCCATGGCACAGCTGTTTCCTCTGCCTGGGGCCCTCTCATCCTCGCCCTTCACCTGGCTACCCCAGCTCAGTGCTCAGGTCCGACTCAAGTGGCACATCTTCAGGGAGGCCATTCCCATCTTCTTCTATCCTATCCCAGTCGCCTGCTCTCTTGTCCTGTTCTGTTTTCCACACAGTGCTTATCTTTATTGACTTTCTTGATTGTTTGCATGCTTACCCATCTCCTTCCCTCCATAGGGCTGGACTCCCCAAAGCCAGGGCCCCCGACAGTCTCCCGAGGTCTCTACCCCCAGCACCCAGAGCAGCAACTTGCAAATGGCAGCCCATGAATAAATATGTTTTGCAAGAACGCTACCTTCCTACAAAAACATATAAATTTAGGAGTGTGTCCTGGACCTTTTGAGAACAATGACATGTCATGAAACAGACTGTCCCATGACGCATCCTTTGTTCCATTGTTAGAGATGGAAGTCACAGCTGTGACTCTCTCCCAATCCACCATGAGGTCGCCGTGATAGAAGTACAGAAAAAAGGTTGTCTGTCTATTGAAAATATATTCGTGTTATTGCCATGTTGTTCACCCTTTGTAGGGGCACTGGCTTAAACAAGGGGGCATGTTATGATAGGGACTGAATAAGCCAAGGGTATTTGTTCTGGCTTGGCTTTTGACCTCGGAGGCCTTTTCTCTGAAGCTATGTCCCCACTCATGCCACTTGGTCTGAGGTTGGCCATGCAGTCCCTGCTGCAGGCCTCTCTACTTACCATCAGTACGTCGGGCACGGAGCGTTGGAGTCGGGTTCTTTGTCGCTGCTGAGAGCCAGCTGTGTGGGGCCCTGATTAACACAGATAAAGTTGTTAGTCGCTCTGCGTTCTTGTCTTTGGCAGTGCTTGATGGGGGTCCCTGGGCAGAGGCATCGCAGAGACGGGAGAAGATGCTGCCCTGGCCCCCTGATTAGTGAGCCGCTCATCTGACTGATGAGTGAGGTGGAGTAACCCCACTGACTTCAACAAGACACTCGAATCACAGAGGATGATTGCAGAAGGGGAAAAGGACTTTAAACCTATGTCACACCCTGTTGCCCCAGTGACTCCCGTCTTGGGGGGCTTACGGTGCTTGTGCAACCTGAAGGATTGGTTTCCCGAGAGTGTTGGCTTTGTATCTTTCTCCCTGCAAGTCAACAGTACACGAGAATTCCTGCAGAAAAATAAAAGATGGAAGGAATCTGGGAGGGAACAAAGTCTCGATTTTCTCCCATCTGTCTCATAGAATCCTTCTTCGGCATCAAATGTCTTCCTTTTATCAATATTATTTCCTTACTCTATGAGTTAAATAGAAATATCCTTTCGTCGTGTACATATTTGTCCTCAGGTAGATTGCAAGCTCCTTGGGGGCAGAATTGTTCTTTTTCTTCTCATCGTGTGTCAGTGCCTTGCCAGGTCCACACTGCTCCCGTCCCCACCCAAGAGGTCTGACATCTGGGAGGAGGGCAGTTTGGGATGGGTGAGGAAATTCATAAAACCTCAATGAGTACCAGAAGTGAATGAAGAGTGTGGGTCTTTGGAAAAGATTTAGAATAATCTCCTGTTGAATTGTTCATGATTTATAGACCTCTTGGGCTAAAGACGATTTGCTATCTAGCTGGTTGCCAAGGCTTGCTTTTTTCTTTTTCAATTCAATGTGTAAAAAATTTGACTTATTTTTTAATTATTATTTTAAAAATAAGGACCCTGAGACTCTACTAGGGAGATCTGAAACTATTATCCAAAGCCAGAACATTTTGGGAGTGAAATTCTCATCACGAATGAGTTCCTTGATACAGAAACTAAGAAATCCCTTGGCATTGTGATTGCTGGTGATGACCTAATGTTACTTTGCCTCTGATGAAGGAAGGGAATCCCACATGCCCCAGAAGGCTGGATGGAACTGGATTCTTCCAGCTTTCCACTGGGGTTTGGGCATTGCCTCGCGGGTGTCTGCCTTCCCACCTTTCTTCCCCAGCGTGTTCAAGTCTCCAGCTTCCTGTTCCACTGTGAACTGGAACACCAGCTGTTTGATGGTGTGAATGAAAATAAGATATGTAGTCAAAGGCACCCCCAGTGTGCCCCCATTGCAGGCCGGGTGACGGTTCATAGCCAAACACGGGGGAGGCGGAAATCCCAGTTCCTGGCCTTGGCTTGGTGATTCACCTGGGCACTTTATTACCTCGGTGGGATCTGTTTCCCCATCTGTAGCACAGGGGAGGCATGCAAGAGACCAAGGGCAGACTGAAGAATCATTAGGGATGCTTGTCAGGCCCTAACTGGAGAGGCAGCTTTGCAGGGCGTGCTATTGTCCATGGACTCCACACTGGTCCAGTTAACCCTTCCCAGTTCTACTCTGATGGGTTATACCTCAAACCTAGAGGCATGGTTAAACATTCACAGCCGGGCATGGTGGATGGTGCCTGTAATCCCAGCACTTTGGGAAGTGGGAAGATGGCTTGAGCCTAGGAGTGGAGCCAGGAGTTCCAGACCAGCCTGGGCAACATTGCAAGAGTCTGTCTCTACAAAAAATTTTTAAAAATTAGCGGGTGTCGTGGTACACACCTATAGTCCCAGCTACTTGGGAGACTGAGGTGTGAGGATGGCTTAAACTGAGGAGGTGGAGGCTGTGGTGAGCCGTGATGAAGACACTGCACTCCAGTCTGCGTGACAGACACTGTCTCACTCTCGACATTAGCAAACCTTATTTATTACCTATTTGGTTTTCTCCAGATTGTCCCATTTAGTGACATTTTACCAAATCAGAGAGTATTTCACACCACAATCACAGAGTCAATTGTAGACCCTTATCTCCCGAGACCCTGTGACCTTACGGTGCAGACAGCAGCATCAGGAAGCCTGACTCGCTAACGGAAGTCCTCATAAATCGTTTCTTTGATTTCAACCCACTGAGAGGTTTTTCTGGAGCCCCACAGGTCAAAGCTGCACAGAATCGACATGGCCCTGTTCATGAAAGAGCTACATGTAGCGTGTTCACTGAATCTCTGTGTTTGAATGTTTGAATTCAAACCAATAGAAAGTAGCAGAAGACCACAGGAAATGACTATGATTTGTCAGCAGCCTCATCTGTGATTTTAAGAATTTGTGGCTTCAAAGATTTCTTTCCTTTTTCCTCTCTTTCTCCTTCCTTCCTTCCTTCCTTCCTTCTTTTCTTCCTTCCTTCCTTTCCTTCCTTCTTTCAAGATAGAGTCTTTCTCTGTCACCCAGGCTGGAGTGCTGTGGCACAATCTTGGCTCACTGCAACCTCCACCTCCTGGGTCCAAGTGATTCTCGTGTGTCAGCCTCCCAAGGGGCTGGGATTGCAAATACCTACCACTATGCCCGGCTAATTATTTTTATTTTGTGTATTTTTAGTTGAGGTGGAGTTTCACTGTGTTGGTCAGGTTGTTCTTGAACTTCTGGTCTCAAGTAATCCTCCTGCCCCCACCTCCCAAAGTACTGAGATTACAGGAGTGAGCCACTGTGCCCAGCAAGAATCTTCAGATTTCTATCTGGTGAAGTTGGGGAGGTGTTCTTGAAAGGTATAGCTGCAGTGAGCATGTGTGATTGGAAAGAGACTTCGAACCTTTCATCTTATAAACTGCCCATCCCACGTGAGTTAGAAATGGTCTTCATAACTCCCTAATGGAGCCAGTGGGACAAAATGTTATTAATACTGTTTCAGGTATGTCTGGCTTTTGACCTTGGCCAGCAGCGGTTCTGAGGAGTGATTATTTCTGATGCCTACCAGATTTCATCTTTTAACAAGGAACACCCTTGAGTGTGTCTACTCCTTCCTTTTGTTTTTTTTAGCACCCCTCCCCCCAAAAGTTGGATGACGTTAAGGAAGAAGGACAAGTCACTGCCGTGTGCAGATTTCATGTCAAATGCAAGAACTCCACTTGCTGCCAAACAGGGGTTTAACCTTCACCAGATCTTTGGTTGTACATAATTAATGCATTGTTCAGTATTTGACTTTTGTGCCTTTCATACAGATTTAATCTTAAAGGATGCTTCTGGGTTCTGTGCTCACTAAAGCACACTCCGTGGATTTCATGACTCTTGCTTTTGGGTTTTGAGGAGACCCTTGCTTGAGTTTTCCTAAAGAAGTTGATCTGTGTGGATACAATACTCAATGTCTTTTAAATTTTTCAGCAACTATTTATCCAGTGCCTAGCACTGTGCTTCCAAAGGGTTGGAAATGAATGGCTGCAATATAGTTAGTATTACTAATATTAATATTAGACAGGAAGAGAAGGAGGAGGGGGGAGGGTGATGAGGATATTTTAACACGCCACTGAGGCATGAGTTTTACAGGTAACTTCCCCTGCATTTTTTTTTTTTTTTCTGAATCTTCAGCAGTACTGTGAGGTGGGATCATCAGTCTGATTTTCAAAACAGAATAGCTGGGGCTCAGAGCACCAAATGACTTACCAAAAACCACCTGCATAAAGGATCACTTGCGCCTGGGAGTTCGAGGCTGCAGTGAGCCCTGATTGCACTACTGCACTCCAGCTTGGGTGACAGAGCAAGACCCTGTCCCCAAACAAAAACCAATCAAAGCAACACAAAAAACCCACATGCAGGGCAAGTGGCTGAGTTCAGGTGGAAATCCCCCACCCTGCCTCATAGAACCCCTCTTTCCCACCGTGCTGTGTTGCTGTGGCCAAGCTGTTGCCCTTTTGGGGAATGGAGGTGGAGGACCAAAGGGAGCATTCATGAAGCCACCAGGCTCTAGCGGAAAAGCGTCTAGCTGAGGGAGACCTGCAAACCTAGTTCCCATTCATGCCCACTGTCGAGAATGCTTTGGGAGGACATCCTTTACATGGTTTCTTTCTGGGCGAAGGCAGCACTCCCTCAACCTGCCCTCTTGCCAAGTAGAAGAGATGTAAGAACATGTTTTCTATTGATTTTTAAAAGCAATTCAGGACCCAACTGGTAATAATCGGTGTGACCTGTGCTGTTCTCCAGGCAGTCACAGCAGCTCGGAGCCTTGTTGTGTGACTCTGATGTTTGGGATGTGCATTCTTTGAAGATTACTTCTAAAGCAAGGCGTCCAAATCCTTAATTCACGATTCTGTCTATTCCTGCGGTGTTTACATTCCGCCATGGCAGAAGATCACTGTGAAAAAGAAAGATGAAAATGCACTTTTAAAAAGAGCTTTTCTTGTGCGGGCCTCCTTCAAAGACCCTAACCCTTTCCCCTCTTGTTGACACCGAGGTCTGTGTTTCATCTACAGGGAACATATGTATTAATGGGTGATTTAAAGGTTTGTCACACTGTGGTGACACACGCAGGCTGAGCTCTCGGGGCACTGAGCTGCGTGGAGGAAGTGCTGGCGTGATTTCGGGTGTTGGGGCAGGTCTCTCTGGCATCATCTGTCTGTCGAAGGGCTCTCGTGTATTTCGCTAGGAGGCCGATTTCTGCCCTTTTGCTGAAGTCGGGTCTGTAAGGGTCTCAGGGAAAGTGTCTGGTGAAGCTGATTGATTTGGCTGGTAAGCAGAGCAGGACCTCGCTAGGGCCGGGCATGAAGAGAGGGACGAGTCTTCTACTTAGAGAAGTCATTGAGCTTTGGAGTCTGAGAGCTGAGTAATGTACAGACACAGGGACTGGGAAGACCCTTTGATTCTCTAAACACCAAGACAACTATGATTTCTCTCCTGTCTATACCACTCCCTCCATATGATTCAAAAGGTGCTATTATAAATGCATAACATATACAAGGACCAAGTTAGTTCCAATTTTTCCAATGATGTCTGTTTTTTTTTGTTTGTTTGAGAGGGACAGATATCAAGGATCAAATACTTTAAAAATAGAATTCCTTTTCAGTAAAAGTGGTATTATTGCTTCCTCATTTTTAAGGAGTTTTCAAAGCACATATAGCCCGTCCATGATGTTACACAGCATTTAGGTTTAAGGTCTCTGTAAACTTGAGACCCATGACCCGGTCTACAAAGAACATGTGGGGGTCTGTCTATCCCTGCAGTCAGCGACACTGTGGATACTCAGGGTTCCTTATCATCAGCAGGGAATAAGCCACAAGGCCACCTGATCACAGAGCACTCCCTGGATGTCCTTGAGTGTCTGTGTTCAGATAGGTGTGGTTCTACATAAGACCGTGTGTCTGCATTTTCTGGGTCCAATCAGAAACCATTTCTGTTGCTGTTTGGGCCACCCAGCAAGTACTGGAACGTGGACAATGATGAAATGATGGTTTGCAGGTGGAACCCAAGATGCCCTCTCAATTCCTATAAGGTTGGTTGGTGTGGGTGCAAATACCTTTAGGAAAAGAACCAGGTTTTTGCTTTGGTCAGAGCACTGAGTTTTTCTATAATATGTTGAAGGGGGAGCAGGAACTCACCAGTCTTCCTGCTGATGGTACCCAGGACCCTTTAAAAACAGCCTCCTAGCCGGACGTGGTGGCTCACGCCTGTAATCCCAGCACTTTGGGAGGCTGAGGCGGGTGGATCACGAGGTCGAGAGATCGAGACCATCCTGGTCAACATGGTGAAACCCCGTCTCTACTAAAAATACAAAAAATTAGCTGGGCATGGTGGCACATGCCTGTAGTCCCAGCTACTCAGGAGGCTGAGGCAGGAGAATTGCCTGATCCCAGGAGGCAGAGGTTGCGGTGAGCCGAGATCGCGCCATTGCACTCCAGCCTGGGTAACAAGAGCAAAACTCTGTCTCAGAAAAAAAAAAAAGACAAAAAACAACAACAAAAAAACAGCCTCCTTAGCATGTTGCTGCCTGTTCAAGGCATCATGTGGCCTTGCAATTAAAAATAAAAATTAAATAGCAAATTCTTCCACTTGTTTTAAATTCTTTTTATTTCTATAGGTTTTTGGGAAACAGATGGTGTTTGGTTACATGAGTAGTGGTGATTTGTGAGATTTTGGCGCACCCATCTCCTGAGCACTATACACTGCACCCAATTTATAGTCTTTTATTCCTCACCCCCTTCCTACCCCTTCCCCTTTAGCCTCCAAAGTCCACTGTGTCATTCTTATGCCTTTGCATTCTCATAGTTTAGCTCCCACTTAGGAGTGAGAACATACGATGTTTGATTTTTCCATTCCTGATTTACTTCACTTAGAATAATAGTCTCCAATCCCATCCAGGTTGCTGTGACTGCCATTAATTCATTCTTTTTTATGGCTGTGTAATATTCCATTGTGTATATATACACACTAAAGAGCTTTTGCACAGCAAAAAAGGCCAACAGAGTAAACAGGCAACCCACAGAGTGCGAGAAAATCCTCACAATCTATACATGTGACAGAGGACTAATATCCAGAATCTACAACAAACTCAAACCAATTAGCAAGTAAAAAAAACAATCCCAATAAAAAGTGGGCTAAGGACATGAATAGACGATTCCCAAAAGAAGATATACAAATGGCCAACAAACTTATAAAAAATGCTCAACATCACTAATAATCAGGGAAATGCAAATCAAAACCAAAATGCAATACCACCTTACTCCTGCCAGAATGGCCATAATCAAAAAATCTTCCACTTTTACAAATACCTTCTATCCTCTTGAGGGAATGCTCTCTAAAATTCTTGTTGGCCCTGGCTAGCTGTGAGTGGGGACCTCACTCCTAGTCACACCAGGGGGATCCGGTGCCTCAGGGGGAGCTGAAGAAACCTCTGGAGGGTGGAAGGCTGGGGTGTCTACCCTGAGATCAGGCGAGAGGCTTTATCCTTCACCTCCTTCAAGTCAACAGCATTCCTAGTGATGAGAATGGACTCTGGGTTTTTTATTGTGTTTTCTGCCCATCTGTATGCCATAGCCCGAAAGACATGTGCCTATATATTTTTTTTCCCCCTTTTGAGTGAGTAGTCATGGCCATTAGACACCTGTGCCTGGGGCCATCAGCAATCCAGAATAAAGGTATCCCCAAAATGGGAATCTTTGCCTGCATCATGGAGGGGTTAAGGGGTCAAGCTGGGTTGGAGACCAAGATTAGATCCACAGCCTAATTCTCTGTAGATTCTCCGTCAGATCCCAGATAGACGAGCTTGGTAGCTCTAAAGCATTTTCTGTGCCTCCATTGGAATGGCAGAAGGGACAGATTCCTAACTGTAGGAATATTTAGGGCATATCTTATTATTTTAAAAAGTGGCTGTGATTCTCATAAAACAAATTCAATTTTAACCCCATTTGTTTTGTGGGTCTTTAAAGAAGGTAGAGACTGTTTTGAAATGCTGATGATGACGGTGATGGTGATGGTGACGATGATATGCAATAGCGAGGTGAGAAGATCTGGAATCGGTTTCTGAAGCGCACACCCACCGTGCGCATTCCCGTTGGAACCATCACCCTTTAGGCAAATCTTTACCCCCTGGAAGCTTTCAGGTCATCAGCCTCCTTACATAGGGAGACCCTCCGAGTCAAATGTGGAGAGGGATCCTAGCTGGTGCTTCCAGAGGGCAGTGTGAATGATAAATACTGTTCATATTCAGAAGGAAAAATTGATTTTAAAAATGTGCCTTTGATTCACTAATCTCTGACATTGAGACATTTTTTGAAGTCTGTTGCTATAATTAGAATTCTATAAGCCATTTCATGTCTCTATCAAAATTTTAAGAGACATAGAAAATTTAAGGTTTTTTTTTGGCTTACAATTCATCATATCAACGTGAGTCTTATTGCAGTTTGGACTTCAGTGTGGAGCAGTATTTCGGGGCCAGGGACACACGCGTTCTCTCATCAGGGCTGTGTTGACAGCAGCCCCTCTGCTGCCCAACAATGCACAGCTTGGATTTTAAGAATTGCTCGTGAATTGTGTTTCTGCGTTGTTTTGATTTGTTTTTTTCCCAGCTGAAATGTGGGACTGGAGGCAGGAGACTATGTCATTCAGAATCTGTGCCTGCTTCCCCACCCATGGGCTGTGTCTGTGTGTGCCCCGGCTGGGTGGATGGACGGGAGGGATCTCTGGGAGGCTTGGTTGCTGGGGACATGTGGGGTGGCACCGACAGCACCAGCCGGGCTCAGGTGAGTCACGGCTGCGCTTCGAGATGGGTAATTGGTGGCATGTGGTCTGTGAGCCATGTGTGAGAGCCCTTCCTTAGTCACAGGGAAGGGAACAAGCGTCGCAAATAAAAGCCTCATCAGATTAGTGAGTCAGAAAAGACGCTAATCCCAACCCGATGCTTCATTTCTACTTTTTTTTTCCTCCTTCCAAAAGCAGAAGCTGTTCCTGTTCTTTAAGAAAAAAAAATTAGAATCAGTTTTCTAAAAGACCGATTTAACCACAATCAAAAATGGTGGGGGAGGGGGGCGGGTGGTGCGGGCCGTGTCACTATTGCAGTATGACGATTAGCATGAAGATGAGTTGCACTTTAGCCGGGCTGAAACTTGTTCCTAACAGAATGTTAAATACTTAGTGAAAAGAAAGATTATGTCTATCTAGTTACACCATTCCTTGATATATGCTCCATGTCAGAATGCCATTGTCTCCTGGGTAAAGACGGAGAGTTCAAATACCCACTATCTCTCCCCTGGTGCTCCGAATGCTCTTCTTTGAAGTTTTTATAATCCATCTGTCATCTTCTAGCAAGGAGGGCACATGTTCTGTACCACTCAATTACAGAATTCTCCTTTGCCAGCTCCAATGAGACAGGAAAGAATGTTATGGGTGGTTGAGAGAAACTGTCAGATATACTAAATTCCTAGGATTCATATGCACGATGTTTTTCCAGGGTAGAAACACAACCCGCTTTATTGTTCAAGTGCATTAGGGATACATTTGGCGTTGGGGTAGAGAACCTTTGATTTTTTTTTTTTTTAACTCTCTTCCAGAGAGTTATCTTCAATTTGATTGTTCTTGTTTGAAAAAAGAAAATCATCCAAACCTCCTCTGGAATGTGGACCCTTCAATGTGAACCGAAAATCTGACATTTGTTTTAGCCAACTAGGAGTCGGTAGCCCAACTGTGCCGATTGGGAAGTAGCAAAGTGCTTTTGTTTCTGCGGTTTCACTTTAGTGAAATAGGATTTTTACTTGGGCTTGATAGAAGATGGTGACTAGATAAATCCTGATCCCCACAGAAATAATTTTCATTATCAGATGAGCCGAAAGCCTGAACATGAAACGTTCTGCCATCTGGTGAAATCTGAAAAAGTTAGCACTGGGCTGAAAAGTCTTTAAAATGGGTTATTTTATTTAAAGACAATCTACCTTGGAGTGGTTAGTGTTTCTGGATATCATGTTAACTTCTCACTCATTGAGTCACGGGTGGTTAAATTCGTTGTCTTATGTGAAATGAGTTTGATGATCTCGGCTTAGCCTCTAGTGGGTATTAATTCACATTATGAAATATCCCAGAATAATTTAGCACCGTGTGGCATAATTTGCATTTTTACTCAGGATAGGGGCAATGATAGTATCTCTGGATCTATTCCCTCTCCCCGCCGTTTTTTTTTTTTTTTTTTTTTGCTTCATTCAAAAGAGGATGGCTCTCATGTGTGGCTTTCAGGGTGATTGGTGGTGTGGTTTACTCTTATTAATGTGATGGGAACATATGGCTTTAGAGCTTGGGGTTCTGAGAAGAGGAAATTTTAGCTTGGGTGCTAAAACCCAACAAGAAATATTTGCAGGGAGGCAGTTGCAGCTGAGATGGGCTGGGATTTCATGACCCTGCAGTTGCGGACATCTCCTACATTCATGTAAATTTTACACAGAAGCACACACGTGAGCCTAAAGACCACAGATTTGGGTGAATGAATTCGGTTTGGGGGACCACACGTGTCCCTCAACTTGTAAAAAGCATCTTTTCCCTTTACAAAGCAGGAAGGTTTTCCAGAAATACAGGATACGATTACAGTAATTAATTTAGTGAAACTTCTTAAATCTGATCCTCTGTTCAAACCAATAATGCCAGGATGGGGTGGCTCGATGTCATTAATTGAAATCTGGAGACAATAAAAAAAAAAATGTCTTTCTGCAACTTCAATACAGCAGTCTGGAACGGTCGGGTCAGGCTGTGAACCAATTTTCTTCTCATTACTTTTGATTTTAGAGTCAATACAAATTTCATCAGTGATTGTAGGGTGCAGGTCTTCGTCTGCGTAGACCCTGTCATGGGAGAATATGTGCGCTTGGTTTAAAGATTTACAGAAAAGTGGTGCTGGTGACTCAGGAAAGAGAGGAAGGAAACACTGAAGCCAACAGCCTCCTTGGAAACTGCTCTGGTGCTCAGGGGTGATTAGCATGGAGAGGCGTTGGGGTGGGGGGAGAGCGCTGGACCCCAGGAGGCCTCTGCATCTGCAGGCCACTGGGGGCAGCTGGCAGCAGCCTCTGTGACTCCCTTGCTCTTCCTTCCAGACCCGTGCCTTTAGCCCAAGTTTCTCTCTCCTTTTTTTCTTCTGTCTCCCACGTCCCCTAAATTTACAGCTGTGGAGAGAGACCTTCTGCAGCACACAGAATTTAAGGCCCCACAGAAACTTAAGGGTAGAAAAAAAAAAAAAAAGAAAAAAGAGGAGACTCAACTTCGTAGGAGTTCATGAAATTCTGAAAGCATCCTGGGCAAAAAGTCTTTTGTGTGGAAACAGAGATCCAAGACGTCTTAGGCGATTCCTCATTTTTCCTGCGTGCAATTTGCATCTGTGCAAGTCATGGGATCAGCCCATCCATCATTAGGTATTGGCCTAATTGGACATTTTTTACGAGCCCAGTTTGCTATTTATGTTAAAAGCAATTCGCAGAAATGCCCTTTCTTCATGATTCGGTATTGGCAATAGAGACGTATGTTTAATCACATTTTCCATGAGTAATTATCTAATTCACATGATTACCAATATAAAACAGGAAAATAGAATAGGGGCTTAACTCAGTCCTGCTTGGGCGGTGACACGGGCGTCCAGAAAGACCGGAGCGAGGGCGAGTGGCGGCTGGTTCTGTTTCCTTCTGTCATATCGTGGAGATTTTTATTAGCAACAGGAGCTCCCTGAAGCCGGGCCTGTGGAAGAGAGAGGCTATTTGGGATTCTGTTATAATGCAGTTTGAGGTTCACTCTGTCTGCTTGGGTTCTGAACGTTTGGGGCTGTCCTTTTTGAAGATTTCCGGGAGACGGAGGTCACATTTTTTTATTCGTGTTGAAAAATATTCATTTATTAGTATTGGTGCAACTGTAAACAAGTGATAAACTGACAGCATTTACAACAGGAAAACTGACAGCATTTACTTTAATTTTCTGTCATTTTGGTAATTATATCAATCAAGATCCAAAACTAAAATGATATTTTAGCATGCAGTAAGAAATGAGGAATTCAGATCTTAAAAGACCATTACAATTAGCTTTGAAATGTTCGCCATTTTACCATAATTGTTTCATATAGCTTATATGTCTTCATTTACAGCCGAATATTCTGTTGATCTTTTATAAACAAAGTAGCACCCATCTGCTCCTTGAGACACTCCTGGCGCCTATTCATTGCAAAAATAATACATGTCCTAATGACTTCCACATATTTTGAAATCTCCCTTTTGAAATTGGTCTTGGCAGATTATTTGCAGGTACTTGAGTTGCATCTGTTTGCAATTTTGCAAATGCGGAAGACTTTAATGTTGAGCACTGCAAGAGGGCTATTTTAATCCTCAGATAACATTGGCTGTCATCAAAAGCCACATTTATCTTTTCGAAGGTGGGGCAAATGTTTAATGTTAAAAGACAGTAAAAGGTCAAGGCCAAGTCTGGGGTCTGAATATTTTCCTTTCATACGCCGTGCCTTTGGGAAACTCTCTCTTGCATTTCTTTTTATTTAAGTTTTGGCTTAATAACCGTTGCCAAGAGGATGTTTTGCTGATAAAATGAAAGATCAGGAAGAGAGTAAATCAGAAATAATAGTGAACTCCAGGCTCCTGGGCTCATTACCACCATGTGGCTAGCAGCTGACCAGCTTTGGGTTGACTCTGTTTACAGGGAAGAACTAAACAGCGCGGTGTTGGAGAATACTGGGGCCTTGAATGCCATTGCTGGTCTGCCTCCCAGGAGGGGCTGAAGCTCTGGGAGGGCAGGTGGTCACCGCAAGGCCAGCATACTGTCAGTGACAGCGAGCTGATGCCGCTCTAGGGCGGACCCGTCGCATCCAGAGGAGCGGCTCACTGTAAGAGTCTGCATGGAAATTTGTTTCCTCTTTGTTCAAACTCTGAAGCCCAGATCGCTGAAGTTAAGTGAAAGTTCTTTCTGATCGCTGTCTTTGACCTGGTCAACCTTGAGCACACAGAGCAAGCTATCTTGTCACTAGGGTTTTTGGACTCTGCAGAACTAGGGCAGCGGACAGGTTGTTAACCTGCCTCCTTCCTGGTGTCTCCTCTTCGGTCCTCACAGGAGTCTGTGTGTGCCATGTGGAGCTATCCTGAAATGTTAGTTCTCCACTGGCTGCCATTTTGGCCATGATCCTTACATCAGAGAATAAGGTGTTAGCCCATTTTGTGTTTAAATGGAAGTCGTTGGCCATGGAGACATTACTAGTGGCTGCAAATATGCTAACCATGACGGTGTCGATACACGACCTCCGATACCAGTTTACCTCCAGGCCACTTCCAAAGACTCTGGTGACAGAAGGGACATTAAAGCTGAAGCTAGCTCCATCCTCCTCTTCAACTTGAGACCAAGTAGGAGCTTCACAGATAACCAGGCTCAGCCCAGAATCTTGAGGTTTAACCTAAGAAAGACATGCTCACATCCTTGGGTGTTTCTGGGTATTTTTCTGGCAAAAAAATGTTGATTATATAGTTGTATAATGTATAGTTGTTTCCTGTCTCATAGATAGTTGAAAATGCCTTTGGTGTAGAAAGGGAAAGTACATTAAATGTGTTATCAAAGAGTGCTTTATCACCACCATTCCTCATCAGCATGCACCATGGTCATCTCTACCAATCGGTACCATTTGATAGATGAATGTTTTACAAATGTGTATATTTGTCTGATTAGTTCTTTAGTACATAAGTCCTATGTAGTCATCAAAAATTTTTATTTATTTATTTATTTTTTATTTTTGAGATAGAGTCTGGCTCTGTCACCTAGGCTGGAGTGCAGTGGTATGACCTCAGCTCATTGCAACCTCCGCCTCCTGCGTTCAAGCAATTCTCCTGCCTCAGCCTCCTGAGTAGCTGGAATTATAGGTGTGCACTACCACGCCTGGCCAATTTTTATATTTTTAGTAAAGAGAGGGTTTCACCAGGCTGGCCAGGCTGGTCTCAAGCTCCTGACCTCAAGTGATCCACCTGCCTTGGCCTCCCAAAGTGCTGGGATTACAGGCATGAACCACTGTGTCCAGCAAAAAAATTACTTTTTTTATTATTGCGTTCAAATAAGTATAGCATTAAAAATATAATAAATTTCAGCCAGGTGCAGTGGCTCACACCTGCAATCCCAGCACTCTGGGAGGCCAAGGCGGGTGGATCATGAGGTCAAAAGATTGAGACCATCCTGGTCAACATGGTGAAACCCCATCTCTATTAAAAAAAAATACAAAAATTAGCTGGGCATGGTGGCTTGCACATGTAGTCCGAGCTACTCAGGAGGCTGAGGCAGGAGAATTTCTTGAACCCGGAGGTGGAGGTTGCAATGAGCTGAGGTCATGCCACTGCACTCCAGCCTGGAGACAGAGCACGACTCCTCTCTCTGAAGTTAAATCTAAGAGAAGCTTGTAGCAACTCAACCCCTCCTTTTTCATTTTGTTTGCAGTTGGGGGTGGGGAGAGGGGTAGTGATTTTACACAGAACAGGAACTGGCATCCAAGGTTTTTGCTTTTTCTCCGTCATTTATATTCTGATGCTTTCATATATGGGTGATTACACTTTAAAGAGAAAAGACCTCACACTCCTCTGATGATCAAAATTTCACATTACCAAAGGGATACATCAGGGAGCAGGGATGAATGCCGTCTTTCTCTCATAGGAAAAAAAAAAAAAAAACATGCGGCAGCGGGTCCTGAGATGAACTAGGGCCATGGTCCTGGTGCAACAGCATGGGGGTCACCAGGGAGCTTGCTAGAAATGCAAATCCCAGGCCCCGCCCCAGACCCATCTCATCAGAAACACTGTGAGTTGGGCCTAGCAGTTCGTATTTTAACAAGCCCTCTAGGTGACTCTGATGCATACTGAGGTCTAAGAGCCACTGCTATAGGGGCTATAAAATGGCAATGGCTTTTCCAAGGCTAGAAACCTAATCCTATCCTCCAGAACTTTCCGTCATCGTCATTTGTCGTACTGGTATCCCAGAGGCCATGCTACAAGCCTATAGGCCCATCCTGTAAGCCCAGTTGTTTGTTTAAAATGTGAAAGAACAGACAGGTGGACATTGGACATTGGGTGCTTCTTTCTTTTTTTTTCCTCTTTCTTTCTTTCTTTCTTTTTTTTTTTTTTTTTGAGACAGAATCTTGCTCTGTCACCCAGGTTGGAGTGCAGTGGTGCGATCTTGACTTACTGCAACTTCCACCTCCTGGGTTCAGCAATTCTGTTGTCTCAGGTTCCCCTGTAGCTGGGAATGCAGGCACCCGCCACCATGCCTGGATAATTTTTTTGTATTTTTAGTACAGATGAAGTTTCACTATGTTGGCCAGGCTGGTCTCGAACTCCTGACCTCAAGTGATCCACCTGCCTTGGCGTTTCAAAGTGCTGGGATTATAGGCATGAGCCACCGTGCCTGGGCATTAGATGCTTCTCTCTTCTGCCTTTTTTTAGAGATTATTTATTGGGTTTTCTTTTTTCTTTTTCTTTCTTTCTTTCTTTCTTTTTTTTTTTTTTACAAGTTTACCGCTTAATCATTAAGATCTTGAAAAATGCAGAGGTGAATGTGATGTCTAAAGTGTACTCATTTTAGATTTGAATTCAGGTCAATGTAAAATGTCTGTTCTTTGACTTTTGAGTCCTGCCTCCCGTGGGGCATTAGGTGTTTCCTTGTTCAGGTTGGGGAATGTTACAGCAGTTGTTCCGAAATACCTACAATTTGTGGAGTCATTAGACTCATCTTTTTAGAGTTTGCTGGGTAGGAGAAGAGGATTCTCCTACTCACTGCAGAGCTTCCACTGGAGTGTTTTTGGGCAGAAGCCACAGCTGTGTGAGTATACTGTGATGCTGTGAGGAAGGGTTGGTCCAAGCCCAAGGCCAACCTCCGTTGCATGTTGGCCACTGGCAATTCTCAGGTAGAGCTTTCTTGGCAGTGACACTCTTGGTGAGTTCAGGATGGAGTCAGAAGGAAATTTGTTGGCCACCCGTGCTGCTGCCACTGAGAATCCTTCTTTAGGTTGGGAAGTGACAGGGTGATGGCCTTCTGCTAGGAAGTTATGACCCAGGCATCAGCTATGGCCACCGTACTTGGTAGAGTCTAGCCAACCTGCAGAGGCTTCAGCCCCCGGAACAGGAGGAACAGGCACAGGCAGATGTGTGGGCATGGCCTTCATTGGCCTTCATACCCCCAAACCCAGTCCTGCTCCTAGAAATAAGGAGACCAAGATCTTCATGCTTCACAACCCCTGGCCCATCCCATTGACTCCACAGGCTCAGCTGCACCTGTTGAGCTCTCTGCAAATGTGGTTCCCACTGTGTGAGAGTATTTTGCATGATATATAGATTATTGGGTACTTAAAGACCTATTAGAAAAATATAACTAGCACATCATAGCTGTGAGCTTTGCAGCTGCTATTGCTTAAGGTGAAGCTAAGTTAGAAAAAAAAAAAAAGAGTAGGTGTGGCTACTACTGTGACTGTAGGCACTATGGTTCTGCTCTTTGGGAGGCTGAGGTGGGAGGATAGCTTGAGCCCAGAAGTTTGAGACCAATCTGGGCACCATAGCAAGACCTTGTCTCTCAAAACATTTAAAAATTAGCTGGGTGTGGTGGTGCATGCCTGTAATCCCAGCTACTCAGGAGGCTAAGGTGGGAGGATCATTCGAGCCCAAGAGTTCAAAGCTCCAGTGAGCTATGATCACACCGCCACAATCCAGCCTGGGCAACAGAGAGGTACCCTGTCAAAAAAAAAAAAAAAAAAAAGTGAGCTGATTTAAAGTCAATTTTTAGAAAAAGTATTAAGTAAATAAAAGTCTGGATGGCAGAAAGTTATGGCCAGAACTGTGAGGAAGGGCTGCGGATGGCTGAGGTGTGGAGCAGGGTGAGAGTGGCCGGTGTTTCCTAAACCTCCTTCACCATTCCCTGGGGAGGGCTGCACCCGACAGAAGCATGGCTGGCCCATCCTGGTGAGTGTTTTATTGAGAGGATTCCCACCCCCCTTCACATCTCGGGCTGCTGGTGGGTGCACTTCTGCGTCTCATTGGCAATGCAATTACTGGCACCATGGGAGATCTGCAGGTTCAAAGCTAGTGATGAGAAATCTAGTTCACCCCGTTCAGAAATGCGGGTTTGGTTTAGGTGGTGATGGTGGTGTTTAATCAAAGAGGAACTCCACCAACCCATAAAAGACAAATAAGAACACAGAGCCTGGTGCTCCTCCGTTGGCAGGAGCCCCCAGGTGAGCGGCTGAGCCTGCCTGGCTGGTCTCCTCATCATTCTCTCTTCCTCCTTTTCCGGCTGCCCAGGACCTAGGTCCTCCAGGTACAGGTGGGAGGGGACGGTCGCAGAGCTGTACCACTGCATTTCCCTGAGGCATCCACGCGACAGAAGCGCTTGTGCCTTGTAACTTTGGGCTGATGCTTGGGTCGATGTATGGGGCTTGTGCTGATTCAGAGGCCACGTTCCTTGGTGCCTGGCAGCAGGCTTTGCTCTCATATTTCAAGGCTGTGGGTTCTGGGGCCTGACAGAGGGGCAGCAAGGCAGCCTTGTGCTTCCTGAACTCAGCTATGCTGCTGCCCCTGCGTGTGCTGCCCCAGCAGGGAGGGCTCATCCGTGGTTTCGGGCTTGGAGATGCAACGTGGACTTGTCTTGCTGGTGTCCTTGGAACGCTGTGGCATCCTCAAGCTCTTGGTTGCCAGATGCTCAGTGGGACCTGGGTCATTGGTGGAGAGTGAGGGGCCACAGTGTCACCTCCCTACAGTGGTGGGGACGTAGGGGGACCTCACCCTCAGGCAGGGACTGCCCGACTCTGCCATGCTCACACTGCTTCCCTGTTTGTGTCCCAGTGGCTGGCGAGGGCTGGTTGCCTTAATATTTGGGATTTTCTGAGGATGCCTCCAAGGAGGATGAGATAAAATTTCTGCCCTCATGAAATTTGCAGCATAAATGGAGAGCCAAGGCGAACTCTCTTAGCAATGACCTGTGCAAGGCGGGGGTCCTAGGGCACCAAGACTGTCAGGCGTGGGTGCTCAGGGATGGGAAGTTTGGGGGGACACAGAACTCCACAGCATGGACAGGCATGAGGGAGGATGTCCTGATGTCTTCTAGGCTGGCAAAGGCAGTGAGCCCCAAGGAGGAGGTGGGAGGAGGGCTGGCTGGTGGGAGCAGCACGCTGCAGCTCCTCTGTGAGACCCCAGGATGTAGCATGGCGCACAGCAAACAGTACATGCTCAATAAATATTTGTTAAACTGAACTGAATGGGACCAGAGCTTTGGTTCCTTCTGTGGATGCCAGGGCTGGTCTCTAGCATAATGATTTTGGAAAGCATTCACTGGGTCCCTGCCCTGTCTCGGATTCTGGAACCCAGAGCCCTGCAGAAGCCACGCTTCGGTGCCATCACCCATGGAGCTGGCGACAGAACCCACTGGGACCAGATTCCCTGGCACCTCCCAGGGACCATCATTCTGACCAGCTCCTTTTATTAACTCGGTGTTGAAGGAGCTGCCCATCGCTGAGGAAGGATGGAAATTAAACATAACGAGATGTGCGTGCCTGTGAAAGTGACAACGTAAAGGTAATGCTACTATGAAAGGCGGTATCATTCGCAACTCGGCTTTCCCAATCTTCTGTGTGTTTTGGCCTGTTTTTTGAATCACTGCTCCACGCAGCGCCAAGTCAAAAATTCATTTACACAAATCAGATTTTCAGCTACTCATTCTGCTGCAAGAAGTTGTGTGTGTGTGTGTGCGCGCGCGCACGCGTGTGTGTATTTCATACGTTTATGAGTTAAAATCAGACCCCGAGTTTCCATTGTTTTCTAACTTGAAGTTAAAAGCTTTTCCCTGAATCTCTCCTGATGCATCTTTCTAGAAACAAACTCCCAGACTAGGCTAGGCTAGGTTGAAATTTAAACACACACACACACACACACACACACACACACACACACACACACTTCAGACTACACTGAAAAGCTGCAAGAGAAAATAAGAAGTCCAGCGACAGGAAAGGAACTTTGAGTTTTCACTTCCAAGTTTGGCAGCCTGGTGAACTTGAAAGGTTAGCTATGAATAAGCATAATCAGATCTTTCTTTTTGTCCATATTTAATTCAAATGAGACAGCTCTGTGTTGACTTCTAATACAGAAAGGCCACCCACCATGGTGGCGCTCCCAGCCAATGAAGCCGGCTGGTGAAAGCTTTCTTAAATGGTGCTAATCAGCCCGGAGAGGCCTGCCCTCTATCCCCATCAGTATTCTATAATTCAGATGTGCTGATAACCTGAAATTGAATGTGTCAGGATGCAGACATGTGAAGGGAAGAGGGAACTCCAGGCTAGAGGAACCGGGTGGCTGGGAGACAATGCTGGGGGGGAGGGGTCTCACACCCTCCCAGATTCCCCCAGGCCCCCCTCCGCAGTTGTGCCTCTGTGTGTGTGTGTATTTCTGTGCACGCACGCGTGTGTGTGATTGTTCAGGGCCAGAGACAAAATGGAAGGTTTCAAGTTCTGAAATATTTATAGGAAAGCTTTGGATTTTGTATATGTTAAATGAATCAACAGACGTTTTGGCTGCTAAGGGGTGAATGGTAATTCGCGATTAATTTTTTTTTTTTTTTTGAAGCCAAGGCTATTTTAAAACCTTTCTCCCACTTTCTCATGTAAGAGACAGACAGACACACATACCCACCCCAGTCTGGTGAGCACGTCTCACAGGGAAGTTTAACAAAAGAGTCGCTATTGTCACTGTCCCAGCCGGCAGCAGTGCAGCTGAGGGTCAGTTGCTATTTCTATTTTAAACCTTGATTTTTGCAAAGTTTGTCTTTTGACTGTTCTCATTCTAATCAGGCTTAGTTAGGGGATCCGCTCCAAGCTCCACACCAGGCTGTGAGGACAGAGAAAGATAAACCGGGAGGATTAAACAAAAAGTTCGGCTCTGTCAATAGTTGTGTGTGTGTGTGAGTGTGTGTGTTTGTGTGTGTGTGAGAGAGAGAGAGAGAGAGAGAGATTGATTCATTGGCTACCACTGATCTAGCAGCCATTTGTTTAATTTCAAAGAAAGTGCAGTTTGTTACGGAGCTCTGCCTTCCGCGAGCTGCTGCCTTTGACTTTGCATGTGATTTGTTGGGTGTGCTAACTCTTCAGTCTCCCTCTGGTGCCCCCGACTTCATGTCCCTTGAAGACAGGGGAATGGTAGCTCCAGCCCCAGTCGTGTCTTCAGTCCCTTGGTCCAGCCCAAACATTTCCCAAATGCTCTGCCAGCCTCTGCTGCTGCCAGGAGCCCAGCCCGCTTCAACTTTGCTGATTGATGTCTTGATCAGCGTAGATGCTGCCTGGTTTCTGTACCTTCCCCCACGAGCCCCTCCAGCCTCCCACTCCTGAAGGTCAGGGGGGAGTTTTCCTTCTACAGGTCTCTCTTCGTCAGAGCATCTGTCACTCCATCCTGGTTCAGAGACATCTGCGCCTCTCCTGTCTGTCCTACTGTGTGGGACACTCCTTAAGGGCTGAGTGTGTTCGAGGCACCTTGTCCATCTGCACTTCCCTCTGCGTAGAGCTGGGCAGGCACTGGGGAGACACACTCAGGAAGGGGCTAAATGGCGTGTGGTCCCTGCTCAGGGCTTGTCATATTTAGAGGAAAGGGCAGCGAGGCGAGACAGGCTGGGACTGGGCAGGATAGTGGAGATATACAAGCTGCCCTTTTTCATCATGGTTCCAGCTGGTGTCACCTTGTCATCGCCCACTCAGTCCAGGGTGGTTGTAGGGACACAGGTCTGCCCTGCCAGTCAAGTGGGCACTCTTTTCTTCAGAGCTTGTAGATTTTCTTCATAAGAGACTGCTCTGTCAAAGGGTAAGAAGAAGGTCCCAATTTTTTTTTTTTCTCATTTTTTGAGAGATAGGGCCTTGGTCTGTCATCCAGGCCGGAGTGCAATGGTGCGATCATGGTTCACTGCAGCCTCAATCTCCTGGGTTCATGAGATCCTCTTGCCTCAGCCTCCCACGTAGCTAGAACTACAGGCACATACCAACACGGCTGGCTAAATGTTTTTAGAGACAGTGTCTTGCTCTGTTGCCCAGGCTGGAGTGCGGTGGCACACTCACAGCTCACTGCAGCCTTGAACTTGTTGGCTCAAGCGATCCTCCCATCTCAGCCTCCCAAGTAACTGAGACTACAGTTATGAGCCACTATGCCTGGCTAAGTCTTAAATTTTTTGTTGAGACAGGGTCTTGCTATGTTGCCCAGGTTGGTCTTGAACTCCTGGGCTCTAGTGGTCCTCCCACGTCAGCCTCCTAAGGTGCTGGGATTATAGGTGTGAGCCACCGCCCTGCCAAGGTAGCTTCTCATCTCCATCCCCATCGCGGTCAGAATGATTGGCACCATGTGGCCTGTCATCCAGAAAGACCCAAGAATTCTTTCCTGTGGTTTGGGCCCAGTGGTGGCTTCCCCAAGGGAACGGTTGGCATGTGTTTAATTATTCATCGGTGTTCTCATCTGTATCTCTCGGCTCCTTGATTGTTTTGTCTTTCCCTAAAAATATTTATTTGAAATTCTGTGATCAAAGACTGAAAAACAAAATAGAGCAGGATATTAAAATGAAATTTTTTTAAAGGAGGTTGGAATGTCAAGATCATTTTTATTAGAAAAGTTTACAAGATGAAGCCACGAATTATTTACGTAAACTTCATATATCAAGCATAATACTCCCAACTGTGCTTCTGGTGAGTGATATTCGCTGGCAGAACTTGGATTTAAAATACCTTCTACTTAAGGCAGGAAGAATGCATTTTAATTAAAATTAACGGATTTTTTTCTTGATCATATTTTAACACACACACACATACTCACACACATCTGTGTTCAGAATTGATAAAGAAAGAACTCTGGTTAAATAATCCACTTTTGTCTGACAACGAAATCTGTTATAGAGGTGCAAATATGCAGAAAGCTATTTGGAAATGCATCCTAGTAGTTGTCAGGTTTTATTATGCAGGAAGGTGTCATGTTTGTTACGAAGCTGAGTGCAGATGGCAGAGTGGAAGAAATGGATCACTAATTTTAACAATGATTAATGAACAGAGATAGAAAATGAATTACATTGGACTATCGGAGGCAAGAAATATTTTTGTGAAAATTTTGACTCATCTGCTGTGCTGTTCTCTGCAAATTATTTTCAGAAATTCTATATGTTGTCAACAGTTGACTGCATTTTCCATTACTGTCTATTTCTGTTCTTAAGTACTTTTGTGTTATTAGAGATACATAATTTCAAAATACCAATACATTCCTGATTACTTAGAGAAAATATATGTAACAGTGTGACTGTTGCATAGATGCTAGCCATAAAAGTCCTGTTTTATAATAATCTTTCATTCTTCCTCATTTTATCACTACATTAGGAATGTTTGATAAAAAGAAAAGGGGGGGTTACTCTTCTAGCACACGCAGAATAAAGGAAAAATAGAGTGAAGGTAGCAGTAAAAATGTGGTCTGGTGGCTCATGGTGTTGAGCTGCCACCAACCCTGTCCATCTTTGCATCTCCTGCCTGGCATCGTGGGAGGCAGGGGCCAACTATTCCTCTGGCGTTAGCCTCTGCTGTTCATGGCACACCCCGTCCTGTCCTCTGTGGGTGCGGCTCCAGGCATCTCCCGACTCCCTGTCTGCCTTCAGACACAGGGAGTACCACCAGTTCTGGAAGTTGTCCCAGCGATTTTTTCCTCTGTTGGACTCTTTCTTACTCTAGTTCTTTCTCTCTGCTCCAATGACCCTCGTACTGATAGTGAGTCTTCACAGTGCTTTGTGAGGCTCGTTTTCTTCTTCAGCCTATCAGCAATTGTGTGTGTGTGTGTGTGTGTGTGTGTGTGTGTGTGTGACAGAGAGAGAGAGAGAGAGAGAGAGAGAGAGAGAGAGAGAGAGATCCGCAAATGAATACAGCTTATTTGTTTATGATCTCTGTTCCTGGCAGGAGGCACACCTATATGATTTCTCATATGGAAAAAACAGATAGTGATTTTCTTTTCTTCCATCTTCCTCCCCCCACCTCCCTCCCTTTCTCTCCCCCTCTCACCCTTCCCTCCCGCCAAAGTTATTAACCATATTAAATATATTGACTTCAGGGCTTCTCATTTTCCGGAGATCCTTTGCAATGGAGAAATGATCTACTAGTGTTTAGATCCTTCATTGTAATTGGTAGACACTTAATTTCACTCATCAGGACCCACTTTAGTGGTGATATGGGTACATTTCATCGTGAGTAAATTTCAGGATTCTTACTATTGCAGGACCACCCAATCAGAGCTCAGCCACGCATCTGTGGTCAGTGCTACTAGTCCACCTGTCATCCCATCACTATTTAATATTTGGCTCGGATGTTAATTTGAATTAAAACTTTACATATATAAGGGTTTAGTCCTGGTGTGGTTTTGACAACTTCCCATTCTTTCCCCAAGAGACATTCCCTCAAGACAAGACAGTAGGGTGCTTCTTGACCCTCCCCGGGAGTGTTGGCTGTCTAGAGCCCTGATGTTTTATAGGGCAAAGCTACCTCCTGAGAACTACCTGGTATCTGAACAAATGGGTGATCTATAACTACTTCCTTCTTCTACAAATGAGCTTTCCAAGTTTTCAACTTGACTGTTTTATTTATGCTCTTGACCTGTAAAAACAAGCAGGCTGTTTAAAAAGCAAAAAGTACTTCCCATGATTAGAGTACTTAAGAGTTGAAATAAATTGCAGAATGGAGCGGACATTCCTTGCCGCTTCAATGGAAGATGTTGTAGGGGTTTTGCTTCTTGAGCATGGTCTGAGCTTCTGTAAGCCGGAACTCCCCAATCTCACTGGCCTTAGGGTCCCCAAGAAAGGATCCATGTGTCTTCCCCTTTCTTGCTTTTAGGTAATGGAATAATCTTAGTGAACGTGGAAAATCTGTTTGTGCATGGTTCTAAGTCAAGTAGTTTGCATATAATTATGGTCCTGATGGGAAAACACTTTGGAAAAACAACCAGTGATACAGTGTGAGTCCCGCTCAGGTTACATAGCATATGCTAAACACCGAGGAAACACTGGCAGTCTTTAGTGAACAAGGTAGGGGAAGGCTCCAGGGAGCCAATTTAGAATGTGACTTAAGGCAAGCGTGGCTTTCTGTGTGTCTTTCTTTTGGCGAGTGTGTTGAGTAGCAGTGGTCCCTGGCACTCGGCAGGAGCCCTGCCACCTGCCTGAGGAGGCCGCCCTGCACACATGTGTATGAGAGGTAGGTGTCCAGAGAGGAGCAGATTGAGCATGAGGACTCAGTGAGAGGCTTGGGGTGAGCAAGGCTTGGTGGAGACAGTGGTCACTGGGCTGGTGCTCAACTGGAATTTGCACCAGGGATAATTTCATGATGTGGGATGTCGAGGGAGAGTTACCCACAGGCAGGGAGCGGGAGAGAGTCTTACAATTTGTGGATGGAGCGATCAGGAGGAATGAAAAAGACACTGTAGATGATCCACTTAAGAGACAAGTGATTCCTAAATATAGAACTGTCTTTATGATTCATGGTTGGGGTGGCTTTTGAGGCGGTAAGTCAGGTGGATTATCTATAGGAATAATTTGAGGGTACTTGAGATTGCAACGTTTGGGTCTGAACACCAGGAAGTGCGTTGGTGTTCAGGTTATGTTCTTCCTCCAACTATGAATATTTTCTGGTTATTAAACCTGAGTGTGTTCCTGTCTGTGTAAATTTGGTTCCTGGCCTGCGTTTGTGCTAGGTTCATCCCCAGCCACTGCTTGTGCAAACGAAGATGACACAGCCCAGTGTCTATGGGTGCAGCCTTCACACTGCCATTCCTGGAGGCAGCTGGCACCCATGTTGCACCCGAACAGAAGCCAAGGGCAGTGCGCTTCTAGCTGGTTCCAGTTTTCAGGGACAGCACTGTTTAGTTTTTCACAGTCGTTGTTGGGTTTTTGCTTTGGTTGTGATCACCTTTATATCCCTCTGAACTAACTCATCTAATCAGAATTGGAGAGAAACATGATTTGAGAAATCATTTAAAATTACCTATTTTTAAGGAGAATTCATCCAAGTCATCAGATAGGTGCACATCCCTCCCACCCCCTGCCTCCCCGACTCATTGGACCACAATTGGTAGCATTTCCAGGGCCTATGTGTTTGATTTGGTGACAACTATGTGTGAAAACATAAGACACACCTATGTACAATTATTCGTGAATATAGATCTCTAGACATGTTCCCAGAGTGCACCTCTTTAGCCTGCCAACCCCTGGAATATATATTGAAGTTAAACTGAGTTAAGTAATTATGATGCTATGGCCTATAGCATGAACTGAAGAATATTCAAGATGTCTGTCATCCTTCTATTACCTCAGGTAAATAACTGATTGACCTTTTTGGGGCTCTGATACTTTACTAATCAGAACCTGAAATCTGTATAACAACACTTCATTTACTTGATAGACAAAAGAACAATTGCACTTGAAGTAATGTGATTTCTAAATAGACACTGCCTGTCAAAAATAAATGCATTAGAAGTAAAATGTAGCTCAAGGAGACAATTAGCAAACAGAGGTGACACCGTAAACAGGTGCACCCATTATTCCCAAAGCTTGTGGCAATATATTCGCGTCTTTTAGAGTGATGGAAGATCATGTGACGGTTTGGTGAATTATCTATCGGTATCATCTGACTGATGAAGCCCGCTGCTGCTGCAGAACATTTAAAAATGCATCTCACAAATTACATGGTAGCTGGGAAAAATGCAGGTTTTTTTTTTGTTTGTTTTTTTGTTTTTTTTTTTTGTTTTTGTTTTTGTTTTTAAAGAACAATGCTTTTCTAAAGCTATGTGCTAGCATACGTAATTTTTTCTTTGAAAGGATGGAGACCATTTCATTATGCTGGGTATACAGTCGGTTAAGGTTGTGCAAATTCATTACAATGTTTGTTAATGTATAAAACATTTTCCGTTCTGGTTTTAGTGACATTGGATTTTTT
Organism: Saimiri boliviensis; assembly: GCF_048565385.1. NCBI lineage: Eukaryota > Metazoa > Chordata > Mammalia > Primates > Cebidae > Saimiri > Saimiri boliviensis. Next base: position 24,822,061 of record NC_133462.1, on the reverse strand, counting down.
TTTTTTTATAATGTGCCATTTCTGAAACATCTGCCATCCCCTTGTTACCTGTGGGCAGAGGAGAGAGAATGCACTCTTTCTAAGAATGTTTAGAAAATCTTTTCCAAAATGGAAAGCCTTGGGAGACAAGAGGGAACAGACAGCTTTTTCTGTGAAGGGTTAGGTTGGAATTTTCTGGGATAGGAACTTTACCATGCAATAGGCAAAAGGGGACTGCCAGCAGCTGCTCCACATGCCAGGAGAGGAAAGGCCTGGCTTCCTGGGGGTCTTTCTGTGCCCTGTGTTTGCACACTCTGTAGTGAGCACTGCCTACAGAGAACATGCTTTTGGAAGCTCTCCCTGTTTTTTTTTTTTTCGTTTCTTTCTTTCCTTTTTTTTTTTTTTCCCGCTAAACCATGAGAGATACTTGAGGGACCTATCATTTTGGCAGTTACTGTTTCTTCTTGTTGCTATATAATCACAGGAAAACAGTGTGAAATATTTTATGTGACCTCCAGATTCATCTGCCCTTGACTTTTCTCAGCCCTTCTCTGGCATAACCAGCAGCAGGAGCCACAGCTGATATGGATTTAGAGGTAAAGTTCACCAGGATAGCTGTGTTTTGATCACACCCTCTGCCCAGATAGAGAAATGAGAAAAACTCCACCATTCTCTCACCATGTTCCCAGCACCCTCCACGTTCCTGTTAGTTTCTACCTGGGGAGGTGGTTTGTGTCCATTTTCACACTCCTATCTGGTGTCTCATACTTAACTGCATTTTTGGAAGCATCTGTGATTCTGTCTTGGAGACTGGAGAAGTGAGAGTCTCCACTTGTGAGAGTAACCACCTTGCGAGGTGGAAATGGTTGGGGGAGCTCCTGGCCCTCTCTGTCCCAGGAGACGGACCCCAGGATGGGGTTGTAGGCCTGGCTGACCGAGGCTCTCCTACAGAGACACAAGTTTGTGCATTTTGTGAATTAAAACAACCTCCATAACAACAACCCCTACACAGAAGTAAGAAACTGGCTGAATGAGGTCTCCAGCCTTTGGGATCTGTGTCGTTGAATGCCAAGAGCACTTCTTGAAGAGCTGCCCAAGCAGCCTCTCTGGGATTTTTTGGACGTCAGCTCATCAGAGAAGTGGCGGCCAGAAGGCTTCTGAAGGATCCCAATTCTCTAAGCACTGGAGAGATTTCCTGATTTGCAGAAGTGGAAATACTCCAGCTAGGGAAGAGGGGTTCACCGGACTTCCTCAAAGCTGTTCTTGCCTTTTTCCTCTTTTTTTTTTCTTTGTAAATTAATAGATAGGTAAAGTTCCTATCCCAGAACTTTGTAGACTACTTTCTGAGCAGTTTTAAGTATCCAAGAAAATTGAGCAGAAAGTACAGAGTTCCCATGTATCTCTTGCTCCCTCCCAATCAAAAGACATTTTAGTGATTTCCAACTTTGCTGTTAAGTTAGTGTTAGTGTGGTACTTTTGTCATATGAAGCGATATCGATACATTATTATTGATGGAAGTTCTTAGTTTTTATTCAGGCTCAGTCTTCGTGTTGGACATTTTATGGGTTCTCACAACTGTATGATGATTTGTATCCATCATTACAATATCATACAGAGTAGTTTCATAGCCCTAAACATCCTCTGAGCTCTACTCCCTCTTCCCCTGAACCTTGGGCAACCACTGGTCTTTTTCCCATCTCCATTGCTTAGCCTTTCCCAGAATGTCCTGTATTTGGATTCATACAGCATGTAGTCTTTTGACACTGGCTTCTTTCACTTAAAAATATGCATTTAAATTTTCTCCATGTCTTTTCATGGTTAGATAGCTCATATCTTTTTCTTGCTAAATGATATTCCGTTATGTGGATGCACCACAATGAAGCTATTTACCTCCTAAAAGACATCTTGGTTGCTTCCAAGTTTGGGCAATTGTGTTATTTATTATAACATTCAATAAACATTCTGCTATAAACATTCATAAGCAGTTTTTTTCAAAATTATTTTTTACTTTTTAAGAGACAGGATCTTGCTTTTTTGCCCAGGCTGGAGTGCAGCAGTGCAATCATAGCTCACTGCAGCCTTGACCTCCCAGGCTCAAGCAATCCTCTCTCCTTGGCCTCCTGACTGCAGGTGTGCACCACCACACCTGGCTAATTCTTTAATTTTTTGTAGAGACAGGGTCTCACAACTAGTCTTAAACTCCTAAGCTCAAGCGATCCTCTTTCCAAAGTGCTGGGCTTACAGGCATGAGTGACTGTACCCAGCCATGCAGATTGTGTGTGTGCGTGTGTGTGTGTGTGTGTATACCTAAGTTTCAAATCATTTGTGTAAATATCAAGGAGTGTGATTGCTGGATTGCTTGATAAGACAGTATTTAGCATTGTAAGAGACTGCCAAACTGCCTTCCCATGTGGTGTTCCCCTAGCAGTGACTGAGAGTTCCTGTTGCTCCATGTCCTCCTCAGCATTTGATGTTGTCAGTGTTTTGAAATTTAGCTACTGTGATAGGGGTGTAGTGGTATTTCATTTTTGTTTGAATTTGCAAGTCCCTAATGACATAGGATGTTGAGCATCTTTTCATCTGCTTGTTTGCTATCTTTATATCTTCTTTGGAGAAATGTCTGTTCAGGTCTTTTGCCCATTTTAAAATTGGGCTGTCTGTTTCCTATTGTTGAGTTTTAAGAGTTCTTCGCATATTTCAGATACCGGTCCTTAAACAGATACATGCTTTGCAAAGACTTTCTCCAATGTGTGGCTTGTTTTTTCATTTCCTTAACCCTTTCTCTTCTTAACACCTGTGGAAACTAAGCTATCTTAGCCAGTGGCTTATATTTTTATGTGACCAAGCAGCATCTATTTGCATTTGAAACCTGGGGTTTTGAGAAATTTGAAGTCAAAGACACAGATGAAGTATGTTCTTAACTATGTTTATGAATTCACACATATGTGTGTACACGTGTTCACTAACACACATGTGCATGCATGTATGTGCAAGAATGGAAAGAAATGCACGAAAATATCGACAGCTGTTATATCAGTTAATAGAATTATGGATTATTATTTTCCTCTTTCCAGTATCTTGTATATGCCAGATTTTCTACAAATGAGCACATATAACTTGAACAACCAATTTTAA